>NW_027514673.1:71259-143667 GCF_048772815.1 Callospermophilus lateralis | reverse complement strand
AAACCATGTTGGATTTAGAGTTCCAAATTCATCTATCTATATATGAGAGAACAGAGTGAAACCTAAATATAAAAATTGCTACTGTAGATGAACGCTTCAACCTAGAAGAACAAAATTTGGTAACCAAGTGGGATTTTTGTACTGATCATTACCACCAAGTATCATCAAGATTGGGTGAAAAAATCTTTGCTTGTATTTCGGAAACTCGTTTTTTTTTAGAAGCTTGGCAACATCTCTCAATGAAAGTGCTTTTCCACAGTGTGTGCCTAGGGCTACTTGAAGAGGAAACAAACCATAGAGACAAAACTGAGAACTCCGTTATTTTTTCAAGTTTCGAAGGGCTACTACAAACCATGTTGGATTTAGAGTTCCAAATTCATCTATCAATATAGGAGAGAACAGAGGGAAAAATAAATATAAAAACTGCTACTGTAGACGAACGCTTCAACCTAGAAGAACAAAATTTGGTGAGCCAAGTGGGATTTGTGTACTGATCATTACCACCAAGTATTATCAAGATTGGGTGAAAAAATATTTGCTGGTATTTCGGAAACTTATTATTTATTAGAAGCTTGGCAACTCCTCTCAATGAAAGTGCTTTTCCACAGTCTGTGCCCTAGGGCTACTTGAAGAGGAAACAAACCATAGAGACAAAACTGAGAACTCCTTTATTTTGTCAGTTTCAAAGAGCTACTACAAACCATGTTGGATTTAGAGTTCCAAATTCATCTTTCTATATAGGAGAGAACAGAGGGAAACCTAAATATAAAAACTGATACTGTAGACGAACGCTTCAACCTAGAAGAACAAAATTTGGTGAGCCAAGTGGGATTTGTGTACTGATCATTACCACCAAGTATCATCAAGATTGGGTGAAAAAATATTTGCTGGTATTTCGGAAACTCGTTTTTCTTAGAAGCTTGGCAACATCTCTCAATGAAAGTGCTTTTCCACAGTGTGTGCCTAGGGCTACTTGAAGACGAAACAAACCATAGAGACAAAACTGAGAACTCCGTTATTTTGTCAAGTTTCAAAGAGCTACTACAAACCATGTTGGATTTAGAGTTCCAAATTCATCTATCAATATAGGAGAGAACTGAGGGAAAAATAAATATAAAAACTGCTACTGTAGACGAACGCTTCAACCTAGAAGAACAAAATTTGGTGAGCCAAGTGGGATTTGTGTACTGATCATTACCACCAAGTATCATCAAGATTGGGTGAAAAAATATTTGCTGGTATTTCGGAAAATCGTTTTTTCTTAGAAGCTTGGCAACCCCTCTCAATGAAAGTGCTTTTCCACAGTCTGTGCCTAGGGCTACTTGAAGAGGAAACAAACCATAGAGACAAAACTGAGAACTCCTTTATTTTGTCAAGTTTCAAACAGCTACTACAAACCATGTTGGATTTAGAGTTCCAAATTCATCTATCTATATATGAGAGAACAGAGTGAAACCTAAATATAAAAACTGCTACTGTAGACGAACGCTTCAACCCAGAAGAACAAAATTTGGTGAGCCAAGTGGGATTTGTGTACTGATCATTACCACCAAGTATTATCAAGATTGGGTGAAAAAATATTTGCTGGTATTTCGGAAACTCGTTATTTATTAGAAGCTTGGCAACCCCTCCAAATGAAAGTGCTTTTCCACAGTCTGTGCCTAGGGCTACTTGAAGAGGAAACAAACCATAGAGACAAAACTGAGAACTCCTTTATTTTGTCACAGTTTCAAAGAGCTACTACAAACCATGTTGGATTTAGAGTTCCAAATTCATCTATCTATATATTAGAGAACAGAGGGAAACCTAAATATAAAAACTGCAACTGTAGACGAACGCTTCAACCTAGAAGAACAAAATTTAGTGAGCCATGTGGGATTTGTGTACTGATCATTACCACCAAGTATCATCAAGATTGGGTGAAAAAATATTTGCTGGTATTTCGGAAACACGTAATTTCATAGAAGCTTGGCGACCCCTTTCAATGAAATTGCTTTTCCACAGTCTGTGCCTAGGGCTACATGAAGAGGAAGCAAACCATAGAGACAAACTGAGAACTCCTTTATTTGGTCAAGTTTCAAAGAGCTACGAAAAACCATGTTGGATTTAGAGTTCCAAATTCATCTATCTATATAGGAGAGAACAGAGGGTAACCTAAATATAAAAACTGCTACTGTAGAGGAACGCTTCAACCTAGAATAACAAAATTTGGTGAGCCAAGTGGAAGTGTGTACTGATCGTTAGCTCCAAGTATCATCAAGATTGGGTGAAAAAATATTTGCTGGAATTTCGGAAACTCGTTATTTCTTAGAAGATGGCAAACCCTCTCAATGAAAGTGCTTTTCCACAGTGTGTGCCTAGGGCTACTTGAAGAGGAAACAAACCATAGAGACAAAACTGAGAACTCCTTTATTTTGTCAAGTTTCAAAGAGCTACTACAAACCATGTTGGATTTAGAGTTCCAAATTCATCTATCTACATAGGAGAGAACAGAGGGTAACCTAAATATAAAAACTGCTACTGTACACGAACGCTTCAACCTAGCATAACAAAATTTGGTGAGCCAAGTTGGAAATGTGTACTGATCATTACCTCCAAGTATCATCAAGATTGGGTGAAAAAATATTTGCTGGTATTTCGGAAACTCGTTATTTCTTAGAAGCTTGGCAACCCCTCTCAATGAAAGTGCTTTTCCACAGTGTGTGCCTAGGGCTACTTGAAGAGGAAACAAACCATAGAGACAAAACTGAGAACTCCTTTATTTTGTCAAGTTTCAAACAGCTACTACAAACCATGTTGGATTTAGAGTTCCAAATTCATCTATCTATGTATGAGAGAACAGAGTGAAACCTAAATATAAAAATTGCTACTGTAGATGAACTCTTCAACCTAGAAGAACAAAATTTGGTAAGCCAAGTGGGATTTGTGTACTGATCATTACCACCAAGTATCATCAAGATTGGGTGAAAAAATATTTGCTGGTATTTCGGAAACTCGTTTTTTCTTAGAAGCTTGGCAACATCTCTCAATGAAAGTGCTTTTCCACAGTGTGTGCCTAGGGCTACTTCAAGAGGAAACAAACCATAGAGACAAAACTGAAAACTCCGTTATTTTGTCAAGTTTCAAAGAGCTACTACAAACCATGTTGGATTTAGAGTTCCAAATTCATCTATCAATATAGGAGAGAACTGAGGGAAAAATAAATATAAAAACTGCTACTGTAGACGAACGCTTCAACCTAGAAGAACAAAATTTGGTGATCCAAGTGGGATTTGTGTACTGATCATTACCACCAAGTATCATCAAGATTGGGTGAAAAAATATTTGCTGGTATTTCGGAAACTCGTTTTTTCTTAGAAGCTTGGCAACCCCTCTCAATGAAAGTGCTTTTCCACAGTCTGTGCCTAGGGCTACTTGAAGAGGAAACAAACCATAGAGACAAAACTGAGAACTCCTTTATTTTGTCAAGTTTCAAACAGCTACTACAAACCATGTTGGATTTAGAGTTCCAAATTCATCTATCTATATATGAGAGAACAGAGTGAAACCTAAATATAAAAACTGCTACTGTAGACGAACGCTTCAACCCAGAAGAACAAAATTTGGTGAGCCAAGTGGGATTTGTGTACTGATCATTACCACTAAGTATTATCAAGATTGGGTGAAAAAATATTTGCTGGTATTTCGGAAACTCGTTATTTATTAGAAGCTTGGCAACCCCTCCAAATGAAAGTGCTTTTCCACAGTCTGTGCCTAGGGCTACTTGAAGAGGAAACAAACCATAGAGACAAAACTGAGAACTCCTAGATTTTGTCAGTTTCAAAGAGCTACTACAAACCATGTTGGATTTAGAGTTCCAAATTCATCTATCTATACATTAGAGAACAGAGGGAAACCTAAATATAAAAACTGCTACTGTAGACGAACGCTTCAACCTAGAAGAACAAAATTTGGTGAGCCAAGTGGGATTTGTGTACTGATCATTACCACCAAGTATCATCAAGATTGGGTGAAAAAATATTGGCTGGTATTTCGGAAACTCGTAATTTCTTAGAAGCTTGGCAAACCCTTTCAATGAAAGTGCTTTTCCACAGTCTGTGCCTAGGGCTGCATGAAGAGCAAGCAAACCATAGAGACAAAACTGAGAACTCCTTTATTTGGTGAAGTTTCAAAGAGCTACTACAAACCATGTTGGATTTAGAGTTCCAAATTCATCTATCTATATAGGAGAGAACAGAGGGTAACCTATATATAAAAATTGCTACTGTAGACGAACGCTTCAACCTAGAAGAACAAAATTTTGTGAGCCAAGTGGGAAATGTGTACTGATCGTTAGCTCCAAGTATCATCAAGATTGGGTGAAAAAATATTTGCTGGTATTTCGGAAACTCATTATTTCTTAGAAGTTGGCAACCCCTCTCAATGAAAGTGCTTTTCCACAGTCTGCGCCTAGGGCTACTTGAAGAGGAAACAAACCATAGAGACAAAACTGAGAACTCCTTTATTTTGTCAAGTTTCAAAGAGCTACTACAAACCATGTTGGATTTATAGTTCCAAATTCATCTTTCTATATAGGAGAGAACAGAGGGAAACCTAAATATAAAAACTGCTACTGTAGACGAACGCTTCAACCTATAAGAACAAAATTTGGTGAGCCAAGTGGGATTTGTGTACTGATCATTACCACCAAGTATCATCAAGATTGGGTGAAAAAATATTAGCTGGTATTTCGGAAACTCGTAATTTCTTAGAAGCTTGGCAACCCCTCTCAATGAAAGTGCTTTTCCACAGTCTGTGCCTAGGGCTACTTGAAGAGGAAACAAACCATAGAGACCAAACTGAGAACTCCTTTATTTTGTCAAGTTTCAAACAGCTACTACAAACCATGTTGTATTTAGAGTTGCAAATTCATCTATCTATATGGGAGAGAACACACGGAAACCTAAATATAAGAACTGCTACTGTAGACGAACGCTTCAACCCAGAAGAACAAAATTTGGTGAGCCAAGTGGGATTTGTGTACTGATCTTTACCACCAAGTATTATCAAGATTGGGTGAAAAATATTTGCTGGTATTTCGGAAAATCGTTATTTCGTAGAAGCTTGGCAACCCCTCTCAATGAAAGTGCTTTCCACAATCTGTGCCTAGGGCTACTTGAAGAGGAAACAAACCATAGAGACAAAACTGAGAATTTCTTTATTTTGTCATGTCTGAAAGAGCTACTACAAACCATGTCGGATTTAGAGTTCCAAATTCATCTATCTATGTATGAGATAACAGAGGGAAACCTAAATATAAAAACTGCTACTGTAGACGAACGCTTCAACCTAGAAGAACAAAATATGGTGAGCCAAGTGGGATTTGTGTACTGATCATTACCACCAAGTATCATCAAGATTGGGTGAAAAAATATTTGCTGGTATTTCGGATACTCATTTTTTCTTAGAAGCTTGGCAACCCCTCTCAATGAAAGTGCTTTTCCACAGTGTGTACCTAGGGCTACTTGAAGATTAAACAAAACATAGAGACAAAACTGAGAACTCCGTTATTTTTTCAAGTTTCAAAGAGCTACTACAAACCATGTTGGATTTAGAGTTCCAAATTCATCTATCTCTATAGGAGAGAACAGAGGGAAAAATAAATATAAAAACTGCAACTGTAGACGAACGCTTCAACCTAGAAGAACAAAATTTGGTGAGCCAAGTGGGATTTGTGTACTGATCATTACCACCAAGTTTCATGAAGATTCAGTGAAAAAATATTTGCTGGTATTTCGGAAACTCGTAATTTCTTAGAAGCTTGGCAACCCCTCTCAATGAAAGTGCTTTTCCACAGTCTGTGCCTAAGGCTACTTGAAGAGGAAACAAACCATAGAGACAAAACTGAGAACTCCGTTATTTTTTCAAGTTTCATAGAGCTACTACAAACCATGTTGGATTTAGAGTTCCAAATTCATCTATCAATATAGGAGAGAACAGAGGGAAAAATAAATATAAAAACTGCTACTGTAGACGAACGCTTCAAACTAGAATAACAAAATTTGGTGAGCCAAGTTGGAAATGTGTACTGATCATTACCTCCAAGTATCATCAAGATTGGGTGAAAGAATATTTGCTGGTATTTCGGAAACTCGTTATTTCTTAGAAGCTTGGCAACCCCTATCAATGAAAGTGCTTTTCCACAGTCTGTGCCTAGGGCTACTTGAAGAGGAAACAAACCATAGAGACAAAACTGAGAACTCCTTTATTTTGTCAAGTTTCAAACAGCTACTACAAACCATGTTGGATTTAGAGTTCCAAATTCATCTATCTATGTATGAGAGAACAGAGGGAAACCTAAATATAAATACTGGTACTGTAGACGAACGCTTCAACACAGAAGAACAAAATTGGTGAGCCAAGTGGGATTTGTGTACTGACTTTTACCACCAAGTATTATCAAGATTGGGTGAAAAAATATTTGCTGGTATATCGGAAACTCGTTATTTCGTAGAAGCTTGGCAACCCCTCTCAATGAAAGTGCTTTCCACAGTCTGTGCCTAGGGCTACTTGAAGAGGTAACAAACCATAGAGACAAAACTGAGAACTCCTTTATTTTGTCAAGTTTCAAAGAGCTACTACAATCCATGTTGGATTTAGAGTTCCAAATACATCTATCTATATATCAGAGAATCGAGGGAAACCTAAATATAAAAACTGCTACTGTAGACGAACGCTTCAACCTAGAAGAACAAAATTTGGTGATCCAAGTGGGATTTGTGTACTGATCATTACCACCAAGTATCATCAAGATTCGGTGAAAAAATATTTGCTGGTATTTCGGAAACTCGTTTTTTCTTAGAAGCTTGGCAACCCCTCTCAATGAAAGTGCTTTTCCACAGTGTGTGCCTATGGCTACTTGAAGAGGAAACAAACCATAGAGACAAAACTGAGAACTCCTTTATTTTGTCAAGTTTCAAAGAGCTACTACAAACCATGTTGGATTTAGAGTTCCAAATTCATCTATCTACATAGGAGAGAACAGAGGGTAACCTAAATATAAAAACTGCTACTGTACACGAACGCTTCAAACTAGCATAACAAAATTTGGTGAGCCAAGTTGGAAATGTGTACTGATCATTACCTCCACGTATCATCAAGATTGGCTGAAAAAATATTTGCTGGTATTTCGGAAACTCGTTATTTCTTAGAAGCTTGGCAACCCCTCTCAATGAAAGTGCTTTTCCACAGTGTGTGCCTAGGGCTACTTGAAGAGGAAACAAACCATAGAGACAAAACTGAGAACTCCTTTATTTTGTCAAGTTTCAAACAGCTACTACAAACCATGTTGGATTTAGAGTTCCAAATTCATCTATCTATGTATGAGAGAACAGAGTGAAACCTAAATATAAAAATTGCTACTGTAGATGAACTCTTCAACCTAGAAGAACAAAATTTGGTAAGCCAAGTGGGATTTGTGTACTGATCATTACCACCAAGTATCATCAAGATTGGGTGAAAAAATATTTGCTGGTATTTCGGAAACTCGTTTTTTCTTAGAAGCTTGGCAACATCTCTCAATGAAAGCGCTTTTCCACAGTGTGTGCCTAGGGCTACTTGAAGAGGAAACAAACCATAGAGACAAAACTGAGAACTCCGTTATTTTGTCAAGTTTCAAAGAGCTACTACAAACCATGTTGGATTTAGAGTTCCAAATTCATCTATCAATATAGGAGAGAACTGAGGGAAAAATAAATATAAAAACTGCTACTGTAGACGAACGCTTCAACCTAGAAGAACAAAATTTGGTGAGCCAAGTGGGATTTGTGTACTGATCATTACCACCAAGTATCATCAAGATTGGGTGAAAAAATATTTGCTGGTATTTCGGAAACTCGTTTTTTCTTAGAAGCTTGGCAACCCCTCTCAATGAAAGTGCTTTTCCACAGTCTGTGCCTAGGGCTACTTGAAGAGGAAACAAACCATAGAGACAAAACTGAGAACTCCTTTATTTTGTCAAGTTTCAAACAGCTACTACAAACCATGTTGGATTTAGAGTTCCAAATTCATCTATCTATATATGAGAGAACAGAGTGAAACCTAAATATAAAAACTGCTACTGTAGACGAACGCTTCAACCCAGAAGAACAAAATTTGGTGAGCCAAGTGGGATTTGTGTACTGATCATTACCACCAAGTATTATCAAGATTGGGTGAAAAAATATTTGCTGGTATTTCGGAAACTCGTTATTTATTAGAAGCTTGGCAACCCCTCCAAATGAAAGTGCTTTTCCACAGTCTGTGCCTAGGGCTACTTGAAGAGGAAACAAACCATAGAGACAAAACTGAGAACTCCTTGATTTTGTCAGTTTCAAAGAGCTACTACAAACCATGTTGGATTTAGAGTTCCAAATTCATCTATCTATACATTAGAGAACAGAGGGAAACCTAAATATAAAAACTGCTACTGTAGACGAACGCTTCAACATAGAAGAACAAAATTTGGTGAGCCAAGTGGGATTTGTGTACTGATCATTACCACCAAGTATCATCAAGATTGGGTGAATAAATATTTGCTGGTATTTCGGAAACTCGTTATTTCTTAGAAGCTTGGCAACCATTCTCAATGAAAGTGCTTTTCCACAGTGTGTGCCTAGGGCTACTTGAAGAGGAAACAAACCATAGAGACAAATCTGAGAACTCCTTTATTTTGACAAGTCTCAAAGATCTACTACAAACCATGTTGGATTTAGGGTTCCAAATTCATCTATCTATATATGAGATAACAGAGGGAAACCTAAATATATAAACTGCTACTGTAGACGAACGCTTCAACCTAGAATAACAAAATTTGGTGAGCCAAGTTGGAAATGTGTACTGATCATTACCTCCAAGTATCATCAAGATTGGGTGAAAAAATATTTGCTGGTATTTCGGAAACTCGTTATTTCTTAAACCTTGGCAACCCCTCTCAATAAAAGTGCTGTACCACAGTCTGTGCCTAGGGCTACTTGAAGAGGAAACAAACCATAGAGACAAATCTGAGAACTCCTTTATTTTGTCAAGTTTCAAAGAGCTACTACAAACCATGTTGGATTTAGAGTTCCAAATTCATCTATCTATATATGAGAGAACAGAGTGAAACCTAAATATAAAAACTGCTACTGTAGACGAACGCTTCAACCTAGAAGAACAAAATTTGGTGAGCCAAGTGGTATTTGTGTACTGATCATTACCACCAAGTATCATCAAGATTTGGTGAAAAAATATTGGCTGGTATTTCGGAAACTCGTAATTTCTTAGAAGCTTGGCAACCCTCTCAATGAAAGTGCTTTTCCACAGTCTGTGCCTAGGGCTACTTGAAGAGGAAACAAACCATAGAGACAAAACTGAGAACTCCGTTATTTTTTCAAGTTTCAAAGAGCTACTACAAACCATGTTGGATTTAGAGTTCCAAATTCATCTATCTATATAGGAAAGAAGAGAGGGAAAAATAAATATAAAAACTGCTACTGTAGACGAACGCTTCAACCTAGAAGAACAAAATTTGGTGAGCAAAGTGGGATTTGTGTACTGATCATTACCACCAAGTATCATCAATATTCGGTGAAAAAAATTTGCTGGTATTTCGGAAACTCGTAATTTCTAGAAGCTTGGCAAAGCCTCTCAATGAAAGTGCTTTTCCACTGTCTGTGCCTAGGGCTACTTGAAAAGGAAACAAACCATAGCGACAAAACTGAGAACTCCTTTATTTTGTCAAGTTTCTAAGAGCTACTACAAACCATGTTGGATTTAGAGTTCCAAATTCATCTATCTATATATCAGAGAATCGAGGGAAACCTAAATATAAAAACTGCTACTGTAGACGAACGCTTCAACCTAGAAGAACAAAATTTGGTGAGCCAAGTGGGATTTGTGTACTGATCATTACCACCAAGTATTATCAAGATTGGGTGAAAAAATATTTGCTCCTATTTCGGAAACTCGTTTTTTCGTAGAAACTTGCAACCCCTCTCAATAAAAGTGCTTTTCCACAGTGTGTGCCTAGGGCTACTTGAAGAGGAAACAAACCATAGAGACAAAACTGGGAACTCCGTTATTTTTTCAAGTTTCAAAAAGCTACTACAAACCATGTTGGATTTAGAGTTCCAAATTCATCTATCTATATAGGAGAGAACAGAGGGAAAAATAAATATAAAAACTGCTATTGTAGACGGACGCTTCAACCTAGAAGAACAAAATTTGGTGAGCCAAGTGGGATTTGTGTACTGATCATTACCACCAAGTATCATCAAGATTCGGTGAAAAAATATTTGCTGGTATTTCGGAAACTTGTAATTTCTTAGAAGCTTGGCAACGCCTCTCAATGAAAGTGCTTTTCCACAGTCTGTGCCTAGGGCTACTTGAAGAGGAAACAAACCATAGCGACAAAACTGAGAACTCCTTTATTTTGTCAAGTTTCTAAGAGCTACTACAAACCATGTTGGATTTAGAGTTCCAGATTCATCTTTCTATATAGGAGAGAACAGAGGGAAACCTAAATATAAAAACTGCTACTGTAGACGAACGCTTCAACCTAGAAGAACAAAATTTGGTGAGCCAAGTGGGATTTGTGTACTGATCATTACCACCATGTATCATCAAGATTGGTTGAACAGTATTTGCTGGTATTTCGGAAAGTCGTAATTTCTTAGAAGCTTGGCAACCCCTCTCAATGAAAGTGCTTTACCACAGTCTGTGCCTAGGGCTACTTGAAGAGGAAACAAACCATAGGGACAAAACGGAGTACTCCTTTATTTTGTCAAGTTTCGAAGAGCTACTACAATCCATGTTGGATTTAGAGTTCCAAATTCATCTATCTATATATTAGATTACAGAGGGAAACCTAAATATAAAAACTGCTACTGTGGACGAACGCTTCAACCTAGAATAACAAAATTTGGTGAGCCAAGTGGGATTTGTGTACTGATCATTACCACCAACTATTATCAAGATTGGGTGAAAAAATATTTTCTGGTATTTCGGAAAGTCGTTATTTCGTAGAAGCTTTGCAACCCCTCCCAATGAAAGTGCTTTTCACAGTCTGTGCCTAGGGCTACTTGAAGAGGAAACAAACCATTGAGACAAAACTGAGAACTCCTTTATTTTGTCAAGTTTCAAAGAGCTACTACAAACCATGTTGGATTTAGAGTTCCAAATTCATCTTTCTATATAGGAGAGAACAGAGGGAAACCTAAATATAAAAACTGCTACTGTAGACGAACGCTTCAACCTAGAAGAACAAAATTTGGTGAGCCAAGTGGGATTTGTGTAATGATCATTACCACCAAGTATCATCAAGATTCGGTTAAAAAATATTTGCTGGTATTTCGGAAACTAGTAATTTCTTAGAAGCTTCGCAACCCCTCTCAATGAAAGTGCTTTTCCACAGTCCGTGCCTAGGGCTACTTGAAGAGGTAACAAACCATAGCGACAAACTGAGAACTCCTTTATTTTGTCAAGTTTCAAAGAGCTACTACAAACCATGTTGGATTTAGAGTTCCAAATTCATCTTTCTATATAGGAGAGAACAGAGGGAAACCTAAATATAAAAACTGCTACTGTAGACGAACGCTTCAACCTAGAAGAACAAAATTTGGTGAGCCAAGTGGGATTTGTGTACTGATCATTACCACCATGTATCATCAAGATTGGTTGAAAAGTATTTGCTGGTATTTCGGAAAGTCATAATTTCTTAGAAGCTTGGCAACCCCTCTCAATGAAAGTGCTTTACCACAGTCTGTGCCTAGGGCTACTTGAAGAGGAAACAAACCATAGGGACAAACCGAGTACTCCTTTATTTTGTCAAGTCTCGAAGAGCTACTACAATTCATGTTGGATTTAGAGTTCCAAATTCATCTATCTATATATTAGATTACAGAGGGAAACCTAAATATAAAAACTGCTACTGTAGACGAACGCTTCAACCTAGAAGAACAAAATTTGGTGAGCCAAGTGGGATTTGTGTACTGATCATTACCACCAACTATTATCAAGATTGGGTGAAAAAATATTTTCTGGTATTTCGGAAAGTCGTTATTTCGTAGAAGCTTTGCAACCCCTCCCAATGAAAGTGCTTTTCCACAGTCTGTGTCTAGGGCTACTTGAAGAGGAAACAAACCATGGAGACAAAACTGAGAACTCCGTTATTTTTTCAAGTCTCAAAGAGCTACTACAAACCATGTTGGATTTAGAGTTCCAAATTCATCTATCTATATATGAGATAACAGAGGGAAACCTAAATATAAAAACTGCTACTGTAGACGAACGCTTCAAACTAGAAGAACAAAATTTGGTGAGCCAAGTGGGATTTGTGTACTGATCATTACCACCACGTATCATCAAGATTGGGTGAAAAAATATTTGCTGGTATTTCGGAAACTCGTTTTTTCTTAGAAGTTTGGCAACCCCTCTCAATTAAAATGCTTTTCTACAGTGTGTGCATAGGGCTACTTGAAGAGGAAACAAACCATAGAGACAAAACTGAGAACTCCTTTATTTTGTCAAGATTCAAAGAGCTACTACAAACCATGTTGGATTTCTTGTTCCAAATTCATCTATTTATATATGAGAGAACGGAGTGAAACCTAAATATAAAAACTGCTACTGTAGACGAACGCTTCAACCTAGAAGAACAAAATTAGGTGAGCCAAGTGGGATTTGTGTACTGATCATTTCCAACAAGTATCATCAAGATTGGGTGAAAAAATATTTGCTGGTATTTCGGAAACTCGTTATTTCTTAGAAGCTTGGCAACCCCTCTCAATGAAAGTGCTTTTCCACAGTCTGTGCCTAGGGCTATTGAAGAGGAAACAAACCATAGAGACAAAACTGAGAACTCCTTTATTTTGTCAAGTCTCAAAGAGCTACTACAAACCATGTTGGATTTAGAGTTCCAAATTCATCTATCTATATATGAGATAACAGAGGGAAACCTAAATATAAAAACTGCTACTGTAGACGAACGCTTCAACCTAGAAGAACAAAATTTGGTGAGCCAAGTGGCATTTGTGTACTGATCATTACCACCACGTATCATCAAGATTGGGTGAAAGAATATTTGCTGGTATTTCGGAAACTCGTTTTTTCTTAGAAGCTTGGCAACCGCTCTCAATGAAAGTGCTTTTCCACAGTCTGTGCCTAGGGCTATTGAAGAGGAAACAATCCATAGCGACAAAACTGAGAAACCCTTTATTTTGTCAAGTTTCAAATAGCTACTACAAACCATGTTGGATTTAGAGTTCCAAATTCATCTATCTATATGGGAGAGAACAGAGGGAAACCTAAATATAAAAAAGTGCTACTGTAGACGAACGCTTCAACCAGGAAGAACAAAATTTGGTTAGCCAAGTGGGATTTGTGTACTGATCATTACATCCAAGTATCATCAAGATTGGGTGAAAAAATATTTGCTGGTATTTCGGAAACTCGTTATTTCTTAGAAGCTTGGCAACCCCTCTCAATGAAAGTGCTTTCCACAGTCTGTACCTAGGGCTACTTGAAGAGAAAACAAACCATAGAGACAAATCTGAGAACTCCTTTATTTTGTCAAGTTTCAAAGAGCTACTACAAACCATGTTGGATTTAGAGTTCCAAATTCATCTATCTATATATCAGAGAATCGAGGGAAACCTAAATATAAAAACTGCTACTGTAGACGAACGCTTCAACCTAGAAGAACAAAATTTGGTGAGCCAAGTGGGATTTGTGTACTGATCATTACCACCACGTATCATCAAGATTGGGTGAAAAAATATTTGCTGGTATTTCGGAAACTCGTTTTTCTTAGAAGTTTGGCAACCCCTCTCAATTAAAGTGCTTTTCCACAGTGTGTGCATAGGGCTACTTGAAGAGGAAACAAACCATAGAGACAAAACTGAGAACACCGTTATTTTTTCAAGTCTCAAAGAGCTACTACAACCATGTTGGATTTAGAGTTCCAAATTCATCTATCTATATATGAGATAACAGAGGAAAACCTATATATAAAAACTGCTACTGTAGACGAACGCTTCAACCTAGAAGAACAAAATTTGGTGAGCCAAGTGGGATTTATGTACTGATCATTACCACCAAGTATCATCAAGATTCGGAGAAAAAATATTTCCTGGTATTTCAGAAACTCGTAATTTCTTAGAAGCTTGGCAACCCCTCTCAAAGAAAGTGCTTTTCCACAGTCTGTGCCTAGGGCTACATGAAGAGGAAACAAACCATAGAGACAAAACTGAGAACTACTTTATTTTGTCAAGTTTCAAAGAGCTACTACAAACCATGTTGGATTTAGAGTTCCAAATTCATCTATATACGAGAGAACAGAGAGTAACCTAAATATAAAAAATGCTACTGTAGACGAACGCATCAACCTAGAATAACAAAATTTGGTGAGCCTAGTTGGAAATGTGTACTGATAATTACCTCCAAGTATCTTCAAAATTGAGTGAAAAAATTTTTGCTGGTATTTCGGAAACTCGTTATTTCTTAGAAGCTTGGAAACCCCTCTCAATGAGAGTGCTTTTCCAAGGTCTGTGCCTAGGGCTACTTGAAGAGGAAACAAACCATAGAGACAAAACTGAGAACTCCTTTATTTTGTCAAGTTTCAAAGAGCTACTACAAACCATGTTGGATTTCGAGTTCCAAATTCATCTATCTATATATGAGAGAACGGAGTGAAACCTAAATATAAAAACTGCTACTGTAGACGAACGCTTCAACATAGAAGAACAAAATTAGGTGAGCCAAGTGGGATTTGTGTAATGATCATTACCAACAAGTATCATCAAGATTGGGTGAAAAAACATTTGCTGGTATTTCGGAAACTCGTTATTTCTTAGAAGCTTGGCAACCCCTCTCAATGAAATTGCTTTTCCACAGTGTGTGCCTAGGGCTACTTGAAGAGGAAACA
This sequence comes from Callospermophilus lateralis, assembly GCF_048772815.1. Classification (NCBI taxonomy): domain Eukaryota; kingdom Metazoa; phylum Chordata; class Mammalia; order Rodentia; family Sciuridae; genus Callospermophilus; species Callospermophilus lateralis. Next base: position 128,747 of record NW_027514673.1, on the reverse strand, counting down.
AACCATAGAGACAAAACTGAGAACTCCTTTATTTTGTCAAGTCTCAAAGAGCTACTACAAACCATGTTGGATTTAGAGTTCCAAATTCATCTATCTATATATGAGATAACAGAGGGAAACCTAAATATAAAAACTGCTACTGTAGACGAACGCTTCAACCTAGAAGAACAAAATTTGGTGAGCCAAGTGGGATTTATGTACTGATCATTACCACCAAGTATCATCAAGATTCGGTGAAAAAATATTTGCTGGTATTTCAGAAACTCGTAATTTCTTAGAAGCTTGGCAACCCCTCTCAAAGAAAGTGCTTTTCCACAGTCTGTGCCTAGGGCTACATGAAGAGGAAGCAAACCCTAGAGACAAAACTGAGAACAACTTTATTTTGTCAAGTTTCAAAGAGGTACTACAAACCATGTGGGATTTAGAGTTCCAAATTCATCTATCTATATAGGAGAGAACAGAGGGTAACCTAAATATAAAAACTGGTACTGTAGACGAACGCTTCAACCTAGAATAACAAAATTTGGTGAGCCAAGTTGGAAATGTGTACTGATAATTACCTCCAAGTATCTTCAAGATTGGGTGAAAAAATATTTGCTGGTATTTCAGAAACTCGTTATTTCTTAGAAGTTTGGCAACCCCTCTCAATGAAAGTGCTTTTCCAAGGTCTGTGCCTAGGGCTACTTGAAGAGGAAACAAACCATAGAGACAAAACTGAGAACTCTTTTATTTTGTCAAGTTTCAAAGAGCTACTACAAACCATGTTGGATTTCAAGTTCCAAATTCATCTATCTATATATGAGAGAACAGAGGGAAACCTAAATATAAAACTGCTACTGTAGACGAACGCTTCAACCTAGAAGAACAAAATTTGGTGAGCCAAGTGGGATTTGTGTAATGATCATTACCACCAAGTATCATCAAGATTCGGTTAAAAAATATTTGCTGGTATTTCGGAAACTAGTAATTTCTTAGAAGCTTCGCAACCCCTCTCAATGAAAGTGCTTTTCCACAGTCCGTGCCTAGGGCTACTTGAAGAGGTAACAAACCATAGCGACAAACTGAGAACTCCTTTATTTTGTCAAGTTTCAAAGAGCTACTACAAACCATGTTGGATTTAGAGTTCCAAATTCATCTTTCTATATAGGAGAGAACAGAGGGAAACCTAAATATAAAAACTGCTACTGTAGACGAACGCTTCAACCTAGAAGAACAAAATTTGGTGAGCCAAGTGGGATTTGTGTACTGATCATTACCACCATGTATCATCAAGATTGGTTGAAAAGTATTTGCTGGTATTTCGGAAAGTCATAATTTCTTAGAAGCTTGGCAACCCCTCTCAATGAAAGTGCTTTACCACAGTCTGTGCCTAGGGCTACTTGAAGAGGAAACAAACCATAGGGACAAACCGAGTACTCCTTTATTTTGTCAAGTCTCGAAGAGCTACTACAATTCATGTTGGATTTAGAGTTCCAAATTCATCTATCTATATATTAGATTACAGAGGGAAACCTAAATATAAAAACTGCTACTGTAGACGAACGCTTCAACCTAGAAGAACAAAATTTGGTGAGCCAAGTGGGATTTGTGTACTGATCATTACCACCAACTATTATCAAGATTGGGTGAAAAAATATTTTCTGGTATTTCGGAAAGTCGTTATTTCGTAGAAGCTTTGCAACCCCTCCCAATGAAAGTGCTTTTCCACAGTCTGTGTCTAGGGCTACTTGAAGAGGAAACAAACCATGGAGACAAAACTGAGAACTCCGTTATTTTTTCAAGTCTCAAAGAGCTACTACAAACCATGTTGGATTTAGAGTTCCAAATTCATCTATCTATATATGAGATAACAGAGGGAAACCTAAATATAAAAACTGCTACTGTAGACGAACGCTTCAAACTAGAAGAACAAAATTTGGTGAGCCAAGTGGGATTTGTGTACTGATCATTACCACCACGTATCATCAAGATTGGGTGAAAAAATATTTGCTGGTATTTCGGAAACTCGTTTTTTCTTAGAAGTTTGGCAACCCCTCTCAATTAAAATGCTTTTCTACAGTGTGTGCATAGGGCTACTTGAAGAGGAAACAAACCATAGAGACAAAACTGAGAACTCCTTTATTTTGTCAAGATTCAAAGAGCTACTACAAACCATGTTGGATTTCTTGTTCCAAATTCATCTATTTATATATGAGAGAACGGAGTGAAACCTAAATATAAAAACTGCTACTGTAGACGAACGCTTCAACCTAGAAGAACAAAATTAGGTGAGCCAAGTGGGATTTGTGTACTGATCATTTCCAACAAGTATCATCAAGATTGGGTGAAAAAATATTTGCTGGTATTTCGGAAACTCGTTATTTCTTAGAAGCTTGGCAACCCCTCTCAATGAAAGTGCTTTTCCACAGTCTGTGCCTAGGGCTATTGAAGAGGAAACAAACCATAGAGACAAAACTGAGAACTCCTTTATTTTGTCAAGTCTCAAAGAGCTACTACAAACCATGTTGGATTAGAGTTCCAAATTCATCTATCTATATATGAGATAACAGAGGGAAACCTAAATATAAAAACTGCTACTGTAGACGAACGCTTCAACCTAGAAGAACAAAATTTGGTGAGCCAAGTGGCATTTGTGTACTGATCATTACCACCACGTATCATCAAGATTGGGTGAAAGAATATTTGCTGGTATTTCGGAAACTCGTTTTTTCTTAGAAGCTTGGCAACCGCTCTCAATGAAAGTGCTTTTCCACAGTCTGTGCCTAGGGCTATTGAAGAGGAAACAATCCATAGCGACAAAACTGAGAAACCCTTTATTTTGTCAAGTTTCAAATAGCTACTACAAACCATGTTGGATTTAGAGTTCCAAATTCATCTATCTATATGGGAGAGAACAGAGGGAAACCTAAATATAAAAAGTGCTACTGTAGACGAACGCTTCAACCAGGAAGAACAAAATTTGGTTAGCCAAGTGGGATTTGTGTACTGATCATTACATCCAAGTATCATCAAGATTGGGTGAAAAAATATTTGCTGGTATTTCGGAAACTCGTTATTTCTTAGAAGCTTGGCAACCCCTCTCAATGAAAGTGCTTTCCACAGTCTGTACCTAGGGCTACTTGAAGAGAAAACAAACCATAGAGACAAATCTGAGAACTCCTTTATTTTGTCAAGTTTCAAAGAGCTACTACAAACCATGTTGGATTTAGAGTTCCAAATTCATCTATCTATATATCAGAGAATCGAGGGAAACCTAAATATAAAAACTGCTACTGTAGACGAACGCTTCAACCTAGAAGAACAAAATTTGGTGAGCCAAGTGGGATTTGTGTACTGATCATTACCACCACGTATCATCAAGATTGGGTGAAAAAATATTTGCTGGTATTTCGGAAACTCGTTTTTCTTAGAAGTTTGGCAACCCCTCTCAATTAAAGTGCTTTTCCACAGTGTGTGCATAGGGCTACTTGAAGAGGAAACAAACCATAGAGACAAAACTGAGAACACCGTTATTTTTTCAAGTCTCAAAGAGCTACTACAACCATGTTGGATTTAGAGTTCCAAATTCATCTATCTATATATGAGATAACAGAGGGAAACCTATATATAAAAACTGCTACTGTAGACGAACGCTTCAACCTAGAAGAACAAAATTTGGTGAGCCAAGTGGGATTTATGTACTGATCATTACCACCAAGTATCATCAAGATTCGGAGAAAAAATATTTCCTGGTATTTCAGAAACTCGTAATTTCTTAGAAGCTTGGCAACCCCTCTCAAAGAAAGTGCTTTTCCACAGTCTGTGCCTAGGGCTACATGAAGAGGAAACAAACCATGGAGACAAAACTGAGAACTACTTTATTTTGTCAAGTTTCAAAGAGCTACTACAAACCATGTTGGATTTAGAGTTCCAAATTCATCTATATACGAGAGAACAGAGAGTAACCTAAATATAAAAAATGCTACTGTAGACGAACGCATCAACCTAGAATAACAAAATTTGGTGAGCCTAGTTGGAAATGTGTACTGATAATTACCTCCAAGTATCTTCAAAATTGAGTGAAAAAATTTTTGCTGGTATTTCGGAAACTCGTTATTTCTTAGAAGCTTGGAAACCCCTCTCAATGAGAGTGCTTTTCCAAGGTCTGTGCCTAGGGCTACTTGAAGAGGAAACAAACCATAGAGACAAAACTGAGAACTCCTTTATTTTGTCAAGTTTCAAAGAGCTACTACAAACCATGTTGGATTTCGAGTTCCAAATTCATCTATCTATATATGAGAGAACGGAGTGAAACCTAAATATAAAAACTGCTACTGTAGACGAACGCTTCAACATAGAAGAACAAAATTAGGTGAGCCAAGTGGGATTTGTGTAATGATCATTACCAACAAGTATCATCAAGATTGGGTGAAAAAACATTTGCTGGTATTTCGGAAACTCGTTATTTCTTAGAAGCTTGGCAACCCCTCTCAATGAAATTGCTTTTCCACAGTGTGTGCCTAGGGCTACTTGAAGAGGAAACAAACCATAGAGACAAAACTGAGAACTCCTTTATTTTGTCAAGTCTCAAAGAGCTACTACAAACCATGTTGGATTTAGAGTTCCAAATTCATCTATCTATATATGAGATAACAGAGGGAAACCTAAATATAAAAACTGCTACTGTAGACGAACGCTTCAACCTAGAAGAACAAAATTTGGTGAGCCAAGTGGGATTTATGTACTGATCATTACCACCAAGTATCATCAAGATTCGGTGAAAAAATATTTGCTGGTATTTCAGAAACTCGTAATTTCTTAGAAGCTTGGCAACCCCTCTCAAAGAAAGTGCTTTTCCACAGTCTGTGCCTAGGGCTACATGAAGAGGAAGCAAACCCTAGAGACAAAACTGAGAACAACTTTATTTTGTCAAGTTTCAAAGAGGTACTACAAACCATGTGGGATTTAGAGTTCCAAATTCATCTATCTATATAGGAGAGAACAGAGGGTAACCTAAATATAAAAACTGGTACTGTAGACGAACGCTTCAACCTAGAATAACAAAATTTGGTGAGCCAAGTTGGAAATGTGTACTGATAATTACCTCCAAGTATCTTCAAGATTGGGTGAAAAAATATTTGCTGGTATTTCAGAAACTCTTTATTTCTTAGAAGTTTGGCAACCCCTCTCAATGAAAGTGCTTTTCCAAGGTCTGTGCCTAGGGCTACTTGAAGAGGAAACAAACCATAGAGACAAAACTGAGAACTCTTTTATTTTGTCAAGTTTCAAAGAGCTACTACAAACCATGTTGGATTTCAAGTTCCAAATTCATCTATCTATATATGAGAGAACTGAGTGAAACCTAAATATAAAAACTGCTACTGTAGACGAACGCTTCAACCTAGAAGAACAAAATTAGGTGACCCAAGTGGGATTTGTGTACTGATCATTACCAACAAGTATCATCAAGATTGGGTGAAAAAATTTTTGCTGGTATTTCGGAAACTCGTTATTTCTTAGAAGCTTGGCAACCCAACTCAATGAAAGTGCTTTTCCACAGTCTGTGCCTAGGGCTACTTGAAGAGGAAACAAACCATAGAGACAAAACTGAGAACTCCTTTATTTTGTCAAGTTTCAAAGAGCTACTACAAACCATGTTGGATTTAGTGTTCCAAATTCATCTATCTATATATGAGATAACAGAGGGAAACCTAAATATAAAAACTGCTACTGTAGACGAACGCTTCAACCTAGAAGAACAAAATTTGGTGAGCCAAGTGGGATTTGTGTACTGATCATTACCACCACGTATCATCAAGATTGGGTGAAAAAATATTTGCTGGTATTTCGGAAACTCGTTATTTCGTAGAAGCTTGGCAACCCCTCTCAATGAAAGTGCTTTTCCACAGTGTGTGCCTAGGGCTATTTGAAGAGGAAACAAACCATAGAGACAAAACTGAGAACTCCATATTTTTTCAAGTCTCAAAGAGCTACTACAAACCATGTTGGATTTAGAGTTGCAAATTCATCTATCTATATATGAGATAACAGAGGGAAACCTAAATATAAAAACTGCTACTGTAGACGAACGCTTCAACCTAGAAGAACAAAATTTGGTGAGCCAAGTGGGATTTGTGTACTGATCATTACCACAACGTATCATCAAGATTGGGTGAAAAAATATTTGCTGGTATTTCGGAAACTCGTTATTTCGGAGAAGCTTGGCAACCCCTCTCAATGAAAGTGCTTTTCCACAGTCTGTGCCTAGGGCTACATGAAGAGGAAAAAAACCATAGAGACAAAACTGAGAACTCCTTTATTTTCTCAATTTTCAAAGAGATACTACAAACCATGTTGGATTTAGAGTTCCAAATTCATCTATCTATATATCAGAGAATCGAGGGAAACCTAAATATAAAAACTGCTACTGTAGACGAACGCTTCAACCTAGAAGAACAAAATTTGGTAAGCCAAGTGGGATTTGTGTACTGATCATTACCACCAAGTATCATCAAGATTGGGTGAATAAATATTTGCTGGTATTTCGGAAACTCGTTATTTCGTAGAAGCTTAGCAACCCATCTCAATGAAAGAGCTTTTCCACAGTGTGTGCCTAGGGCTACTTGAAGAGGAAACAAACCATAGAGACAAAACTGAGAACTCCTTTATTTTGTCAAGTCTCAAAGAGCTACTACAAACCATTTTGGATTTCGAGTTCCAAATTCATCTATCTATATATGAGAGAACAGAGTGAAACCTAAATATAAAAACTGCTACTGTAGACAAACGCTTCAACCTAGAAGAACAAAATTTGGTGAGCCAAGTGGGAATTGTGTACTGATCATTAGCAAAAAGTATCATCAAGATTGGGTGAAAAAATATTTGCTGGTATTTCGGAAACTCGTTATTTCTTAGAAGCTTGGCAACCCCTCTCAATGAAAGTGCTTTTCCAAAGTCTGTGCCTATGGCTACTTGAAGAGGAAACAAACCATAGCGACAAAACTGAGAACTCCTTTATTTTGTCAAGTTTCAAAGAGCTACTACAAACCATGTTGGATTTAGAATTCCAAATTCATCTTTCTATATAGGAGAGAACAGAGGGAAACCTAATATAAAAACTGCTACTGTAGACAAACGCTTCAAGCTAGAAGAACAAAATTTGGTGAGCCAAGTGGGATTTGTGTACTGATCTTTACCACCACGTATCATCAAGATTCAGTGAAAAAATATTTGCTGGTATTTCAGAAACTCGTAATTTCTTAGAAGCTTGGCAACCCCTCTCAATGAAAGTGCTTTTCCACAGTCTGTGCCTAGGGCTACACGAAGAGGAAACAAACCATAGAGACAAAACAGACAACTCTTTTATTTTGTCAAGTTTCAAAGAGCTACTACAAACCATGTTGGATTTAGAGTTCCAAATTCATCTATCTATACATTAGAGAACAGAGGGAAACCTAAATATAAAAACTGCTACTATAGACGAACGCTTCAACCTAGAAGAACAAAATTTGGTGAGCCAAGTGGGATTTGTGTACTGATCATTACCACCAAGTATCATCAAGATTGGGTGAAAAAATATTGGCTGGTATTTCGGAAACTCGTAATTTCTTAGAAGCTTGGCAAACCCTTTCAATGAAAGTGCTTTTCCACAGTCTGTGCCTAGGGCTGCATGAAGAGCAAGCAAACCATAGAGACAAAACTGAGAACTCCTTTATTTGGTGAAGTTTCAAAGAGCTACTACAAACCATGTTGGATTTAGAGTTCCAAATTCATCTGTCTATATAGGAGAGAACAGAGGGTAACCTATATATAAAAATTGCTACTGTAGACGAACGCTTCAACCTAGAAGAACAAAATTTGGTGAGCCAAGTGGGAAATGTGTACTGATCGTTAGCTCCAAGTATCATCAAGATTGGGTGAAAAAATATTTGCTGGTATTTCGGAAACTCATTATTTCTTAGAAGTTGGCAACCCCTCTCAATGAAAGTGCTTTTCCACAGTCTGCGCCTAGGGCTACTTGAAGAGGAAACAAACCATAGAGACAAAACTGAGAACTCCTTTATTTTGTCAAGTTTCAAAGAGCTACTACAAACCATGTTGGATTTAGAGTTCCAAATTCATCTTTCTATATAGGAGAGAACAGAGGGAAACCTAAATATAAAAACTGCTACTGTAGACGAACGCTTCAACCTATAAGAACAAAATTTGGTGAGCCAAGTGGGATTTGTGTACTGATCATTACCACCAAGTATCATCAAGATTGGGTGAAAAAATATTAGCTGGTATTTCGGAAACTCGTAATTTCTTAGAAGCTTGGCAACCCCTCTCAATGAAAGTGCTTTTCCACAGTCTGTGCCTAGGGCTACTTGAAGAGGAAACAAACCATAGAGACCAAACTGAGAACTCCTTTATTTTGTCAAGTTTCAAACAGCTACTACAAACCATGTTGTATTTAGAGTTGCAAATTCATCTATCTATATGGGAGAGAACACACGGAAACCTAAATATAAGAACTGCTACTGTAGACGAACGCTTCAACCCAGAAGAACAAAATTTGGTGAGCCAAGTGGGATTTGTGTACTGATCTTTACCACCAAGTATTATCAAGATTGGGTGAAAAATATTTGCTGGTATTTCGGAAAATCGTTATTTCGTAGAAGCTTGGCAACCCCTCTCAATGAAAGTGCTTTCCACAATCTGTGCCTAGGGCTACTTGAAGAGGAAACAAACCATAGAGACAAAACTGAGAATTTCTTTATTTTGTCATGTCTGAAAGAGCTACTACAAACCATGTCGGATTTAGAGTTCCAAATTCATCTATCTATGTATGAGATAACAGAGGGAAACCTAAATATAAAAACTGCTACTGTAGACGAACGCTTCAACCTAGAAGAACAAAATTTGGTGAGCCAAGTGGGATTTGTGTACTGATCATTACCACCAAGTTTCATGAAGATTCAGTGAAAAAATATTTGCTGGTATTTCGGAAACTCGTAATTTCTTAGAAGCTTGGCAACCCCTCTCAATGAAAGTGCTTTTCCACAGTCTGTGCCTAAGGCTACTTGAAGAGGAAACAAACCATAGAGACAAAACTGAGAAGTCCGTTATTTTTTCAAGTTTCATAGAGCTACTACAAACCATGTTGGGTTTAGAGTTCCAAATTCATCTATCAATATAGGAGAGAACAGAGGGAAAAATAAATATAAAAACTGCTACTGTAGACGAACGCTTCAAACTAGAATAACAAAATTTGGTGAGCCAAGTTGGAAATGTGTACTGATCATTACCTCCAAGTATCATCAAGATTGGGTGAAAGAATATTTGCTGGTATTTCGGAAACTCGTTATTTCTTAGAAGCTTGGCAACCCCTATCAATGAAAGTGCTTTTCCACAGTCTGTGCCTAGGGCTACTTGAAGAGGAAACAAACCATAGAGACAAAACTGAGAACTCCTTTATTTTGTCAAGTTTCAAACAGCTACTACAAACCATGTTGGATTTAGAGTTCCAAATTCATCTATCTATGTATGAGAGAACAGAGGGAAACCTAAATATAAAAACTGCTACTGTAGACGAACGCTTCAACACAGAAGAACAAAATTGGTGAGCCAAGTGGGATTTGTGTACTGACCTTTACCACCAAGTATTATCAAGATTGGGTGAAAAAATATTTGCTGGTATATCGGAAACTCGTTATTTCGTAGAAGCTTGGCAACCCCTCTCAATGAAAGTGCTTTCCACAGTCTGTGCCTAGGGCTACTTGAAGAGGTAACAAACCATAGAGACAAAACTGAGAACTCCTTTATTTTGTCAAGTTTCAAAGAGCTACTACAATCCATGTTGGATTTAGAGTTCCAAATACATCTATCTATATATCAGAGAATCGAGGGAAACCTAAATATAAAAACTGCTACTGTAGACGAACGCTTCAACCTAGAAGAACAAAATTTGGTGATCCAAGTGGGATTTGTGTACTGATCATTACCACCAAGTATCATCAAGATTCGGTGAAAAAATATTTGCTGGTATTTCGGAAACTCGTTTTTTCTTAGAAGCTTGGCAACCCCTCTCAATGAAAGTGCTTTTCCACAGTGTGTGCCTAGGGCTACTTGAAGAGGAAACAAACCATAGAGACAAAACTGAGAACTCCTTTATTTTGTCAAGTTTCAAACAGCTACTACAAACCATGTTGTATTTAGAGTTGCAAATTCATCTATCTATATGGGAGAGAACACACGGAAACCTAAATATAAGAACTGCTACTGTAGACGAACGCTTCAACCCAGAAGAACAAAATTTGGTGAGCCAAGTGGGATTTGTGTACTGATCTTTACCACCAAGTATTATCAAGATTGGGTGAAAAATATTTGCTGGTATTTCGGAAAATCGTTATTTCGTAGAAGCTTGGCAACCCCTCTCAATGAAAGTGCTTTCCACAATCTGTGCCTAGGGCTACTTGAAGAGGAAACAAACCATAGAGACAAAACTGAGAATTTCTTTATTTTGTCATGTCTGAAAGAGCTACTACAAACCATGTCGGATTTAGAGTTCCAAATTCATCTATCTATGTATGAGATAACAGAGGGAAACCTAAATATAAAAACTGCTACTGTAGACGAACGCTTCAACCTAGAAGAACAAAATATGGTGAGCCAAGTGGGATTTGTGTACTGATCATTACCACCAAGTATCATCAAGATTGGGTGAAAAAATATTTGCTGGTATTTCGGATACTCATTTTTTCTTAGAAGCTTGGCAACCCCTCTCAATGAAAGTGCTTTTCCACAGTGTGTACCTAGGGCTACTTGAAGATTAAACAAAACATAGAGACAAAACTGAGAACTCCGTTATTTTTTCAAGTTTCAAAGAGCTACTACAAACCATGTTGGATTTAGAGTTCCAAATTCATCTATCTCTATAGGAGAGAACAGAGGGAAAAATAAATATAAAAACTGCAACTGTAGACGAACGCTTCAACCTAGAAGAACAAAATCTGGTGAGCCAAGTGGGATTTGTGTACTGATCATTACCACCAAGTTTCATGAAGAATCAGTGAAAAAATATTTGCTGGTATTTCGGAAACTCGTAATTTCTTAGAAGCTTGGCAACCCCTCTCAATGAAAGTGCTTTTCCACAGTCTGTGCCTAAGGCTACTTGAAGAGGAAACAAACCATAGAGACAAAACTGAGAACTCCGTTATTTTTTCAAGTTTCATAGAGCTACTACAAACCATGTTGGATTTAGAGTTCCAAATTCATCTATCAATATAGGAGAGAACAGAGGGAAAAATAAATATAAAAACTGCTACTGTAGACGAACGCTTCAAACTAGAATAACAAAATTTGGTGAGCCAAGTTGGAAATGTGTACTGATCATTACCTCCAAGTATCATCAAGATTGGGTGAAAGAATATTTGCTGGTATTTCGGAATCTCGTTATTTCTTAGAAGCTTGGCAACCCCTATCAATGAAAGTGCTTTTCCACAGTCTGTGCCTAGGGCTACTTGAAGAGGAAACAAACCATAGAGACAAAACTGAGAACTCCTTTATTTTGTCAAGTTTCAAACAGCTACTACAAACCATGTTGGATTTAGAGTTCCAAATTCATCTATCTATGTATGAGAGAACAGAGTGAAACCTAAATATAAAAATTGCTACTGTAGATGAACGCTTCAACCTAGAAGAACAAAATTTGGTAAGCCAAGTGGGATTTGTGTACTGATCATTACCACCAAGTATCATCAAGATTGGGTGAAAAAATATTTGCTGGTATTTCGGAAACTCGTAATTTCTTAGAAGCTTGGCAAACCCTTTCACTGAAAGAGCTTTTCCACAGTCTGTGCCTAGGGCTACATGAAGAGGAAGCAAACCATAGAGACAAAACTGAGAACTCCTTTATTTGGTGAAGTTTCAAAGAGCTACTACAAACCATGTTGGATTTAGAGTTCCAAATTCATCTGTCTATATAGGAGAGAACAGAGGGTAACCTAAATATAAAAACTGCTACTGTAGATGAACGTTTCAAACTAGAAGAACAAAATTTGGTGAGCCAAGTGGGATTTGTGTACTGATCATAACCACCAAGTATCATCAAGATTGGGTGAAAAAATATTAGCTGGTATTTCGGAAACTCGTAATTTCTTAGAAGCTTGGCAACCCCTCTCAATGAAATTCTTTACCACAGTCTGTGCCTAGGGCTACTTGAAGAGGAAACAAACCATAGAGACAAAGCGGAGAACTCCTTTATTTTGTCAAGTTTCAAAGAACTACTACAAATCATGTTGGATTTAGAGTTCCAAATTCATCTATCTATATAGGAGATAACAGAGAAAAACCTAAATATAAAAACTGCTACTGTAGACGAACGCTTCAACTTAGAAGAACAAAATTTGGTGAGCCACGTGGGATTTGTGTACTGATCATTAGCACCAAGTATCATCAAGATTCGGTGAAAAAATATTTGATGGTATTTCGGAAACTCGTAATTTCTTAGAAGCTTGGCAACCCCTCTCAATGAAAGTGCTTTTCCACAGTCTGTGCCTAGGGCTACTTGAAGTGGAAACAAACAAAACCATAGAGACCAAACTGAGAACTCCTTTATTTGTGAAGTTTCAAACAGCTATTACAAACCATGTTGGATTTAGAGTGCCAAATTCATCTATCTATATGGAGAGAACAGAGTGAAACCTAAATATAAAAACTGCTACTGTAGACGAACGCTTCAACCTAGAAGAACAAAATTTGGTGAGCCAAGTGGGATTTGTGTACTGATCTTTACCACCACGTATCATCAAGATTGGGTGAAAAATATTTGCTGGTATTTCGGAAACTCGTTTTTTCTTAGAAGCTTGGCAACCCCTCTCAATCAAAGTGCTTTTCCACAGTGTGTGCCTAGGGCTACTTGAAGAGGAAACCAACCATAGAGACAAAACTGACAACTCCGTTATTTTTTCAAGTCTCAAAGAGCTACTACAAACCATGTTGGATTTAGAGTTCCAAATTCATCTATCTATATATGAGTTAACAGAGGGAAACCTAAACATAAAAACTGCTACTGTAGACGAACGCTTCAACCTAGAAGAACAAAATTTTGTGAGCCAAGTTGGATTTGTGCACTGATCATTACCACCAAGTATCATCAAGATTCAGTGAAAAAATATTTGCTGGTATTTCAGAAACTCGTAATTTCTTAGAAGCTTGGCAACCCCTCTCAATGAAAGTGCTTTTCCACAGTCTGTGCCTAGGGCTACACGAAGAGGAAACAAACCATAGAGACAAAACAGACAACTCCTTTATTTTGTCAAGTTTCAAAGAGCTACTACAAACCATGTTGGATTTAGAGTTCCAAATTCATCTATCTATATATCAGAGAATCGAGGGAAACCTAAATATAAAAACTGCTACTGTAGACGAACGCTTCAACATAGAAGAACAAAATTTGGTGAGCCAAGTGGGATTTGTGTACTGATCATTACCACCAAGTATCATCAAGATTGGGTGAATAAATATTTGCTGGTATTTCGGAAACTCGTTATTTCTTAGAAGCTTGGCAACCATTCTCAATGAAAGTGCTTTTCACAGTGTGTGCCTAGGGCTACTTGAAGAGGAAACAAACCATAGAGACAAATCTGAGCACTCCTTTATTTTGACAAGTCTCAAAGAGCTACTACAAACCATGTTGATTTAGAGTTCCAAATTCATCTATCTATATATGAGATAACAGAGGGAAACCTAAATATATAAACTGCTACTGTAGACGAACGCTTCAACCTAGAATAACAAAATTTGGTGAGCCAAGTTGGAAATGTGTACTGATCATTACCTCCAAGTATCATCAAGATTGGGTGAAAAAATATTTGCTGGTATTTCGGAAACCCGTTATTTCTTAGAAGCTTAGCAACCCCTCTCAATGAAAGTGCTTTTCCACAGTCTGTGCCTAGGGCTACTTGAAGAGGAAACAAACCATAGAGACAAAACTGAGAACTCCTTTATTTTGTCAAGTTTCAAGCAGCTACTACAAACCATGTTGGATTTAGAGTTCCAAATTCATCTATCTATATATGAGAGAACAGTTGAAACCTAAATATAAAAACTCCTACTGTAGACGAACGCTTCAACCTAGAAGAACAAAATTTGGTGAGCCAAGTGTTGATTTGTGTACTTATCATTACCACCAAGTATCATCAAAATTGGGTGAAAAAATATTTGCTGGTATTTCGGAAACTCGTTATTTCTTAAAGCTTGGCAACCCCTCTCAATATAAGTGCTGTACCACAGTCTGTGCCTAGGGCTACTTGAAGAGGAAACAAACCATAGAGACAAATCTGAGAACTCCTTTATTTTGTCAAGTTTCAAAGAGCTACTACAAACCATGTTGGATTTAGAGTTCCAAATTCATCTATCTATATATGAGAGAACAGAGTGAAACCTAAATATAAAAACTGCTACTGTAGACGAACGCTTCAACCTAGAAGAACAAAATTTGGTGAGCCAAGTGGTATTTGTGTACTGATCATTACCACCAAGTATCATCAAGATTTGGTGAAAAAATATTGGCTGGTATTTCGGAAACTCGTAATTTCTTAGAAGCTTGGCAACCCCTCTCAATGAAAGTGCTTTTCCACAGTCTGTGCCTAGGGCTACTTGAAGAGGAAACAAACCATAGAGACAAAACTGAGAACTCCGTTATTTTTTCAAGTTTCAAAGAGCTACTACAAACCATGTTGGATTTAGAGTTCCAAATTCATCTATCTATATAGGAAAGAAGAGAGGGAAAAATAAATATAAAAACTGCTACTGTAGACGAACGCTTCAACCTAGAAGAACAAAATTTGGTCAGCAAAGTGGGATTTGTGTACTGATCATTACCACCAAGTATCATCAATATTCGGTGAAAAAATATTTGCTGGTATTTCGGAAACTCGTAATTTCTAGAAGCTTGGCAAAGCCTCTCAATGAAAGTGCTTTTCCACTGTCTGTGCCTAGGGCTACTTGAAAAGGAAACAAACCATAGCGACAAAACTGAGAACTCCTTTATTTTGTCAAGTTTCTAAGAGCTACTACAAACCATGTTGGATTTAGAGTTCCAAATTCATCTATCTATATATCAGAGAATCGAGGGAAACCTAAATATAAAAACTGCTACTGTAGACGAACGCTTCAACCTAGAAGAACAAAATTTGCTGAGCCAAGTGGGATTTGTGTACTGATCATTACCACCAAGTATTATCAAGATTGGGTGAAAAAATATTTGCTGGTATTTCGGAAACTCGTTTTTTCGTAGAAACTTGCAACCCCTCTCAATAAAAGTGCTTTTCCACAGTGTGTGCCTAGGGCTACTTGAAGAGGAAACAAACCATAGAGACAAAACTGAGAACTCCGTTATTTTTTCAAGTTTCAAAAAGCTACTACAAACCATGTTGGATTTAGAGTTCCAAATTCATCTATCTATATAGGAGAGAACAGAGGGAAAAATAAATATAAAAACTGCTATTGTAGACGAACGCTTCAACCTAGAAGAACAAAATTTGGTGAGCCAAGTGGGATTTGTGTACTGATCATTACCACCAAGTATCATCAAGATTCGGTGAAAAAATATTTGCTGGTATTTCGGAAACTTGTAATTTCTTAGAAGCTTGGCAACGCCTCTCAATGAAAGTGCTTTTCCACAGTCTGTGCCTAGGGCTACTTGAACAGGAAACAAACCATAGCGACAAAACTGAGAACTCCTTTATTTTGTCAAGTTTCTAAGAGCTACTACAAACCATGTTGGATTTAGAGTTCCAGATTCATCTTTCTATATAGGAGAGAACAGAGGGAAACCTAAATATAAAAACTGCTACTGTAGACGAACGCTTCAACCTAGAAGAACAAAATTTGGTGAGCCAAGTGGGATTTGTGTACTGATCATTACCACCATGTATCATCAAGATTGGTTGAACAGTATTTGCTGGTATTTCGGAAAGTCGTAATTTCTTAGAAGCTTGGCAACCCCTCTCAATGAAAGTGCTTTACCACAGTCTGTGCCTAGGGCTACTTGAAGAGGAAACAAACCATAGGGACAAAACGGAGTACTCCTTTATTTTGTCAAGTTTCGAAGAGCTACTACAATCCATGTTGGATTTAGAGTTCCAAATTCATCTATCTATATATTAGATTACAGAGGGAAACCTAAATATAAAAACTGCTACTGTAGACGAACGCTTCAACCTAGAAGAACAAAATTTGGTGAGCCAAGTGGGATTTATGTACTGATCATTACCACCAAGTATCATCAAGATTCGGTGAAAAAATATTTGCTGGTATTTCAGAAACTCGTAATTTCTTAGAAGCTTGGCAACCCCTCTCAAAGAAAGTGCTTTTCCACAGTCTGTGCCTAGGGCTACATGAAGAGGAAGCAAACCCTAGAGACAAAACTGAGAACTACTTTATTTTGTCAAGTTTCAAAGAGGTACTACAAACCATGTGGGATTTAGAGTTCCAAATTCATCTATCTATATAGGAGAGAACAGAGGGTAACCTAAATATAAAAACTGCTACTGTAGACGAACGCTTCAACCTAGAATAACAAAATTTGGTGAGTCAAGTTGGAAATGTGTACTGATAATTACCTCCAAGTATCTTCAAGATTGGGTGAAAAAATATTTGCTGGTATTTCAGAAACTCGTTATTTCTTAGAAGTTTGGCAACCCCTCTCAATGAAAGTGCTTTTCCAAGGTCTGTGCCTAGGGCTACTTGAAGAAGAAACAAACCATAGAGACAAAACTGAGAACTCTTTTATTTTGTCAAGTTTCAAAGAGCTACTACAAACCATGTTGGATTTCAAGTTCCAAATTCATCTATCTATATATGAGAGAACTGAGTGAAACCTAAATATAAAAACTGCTACTGTAGACGAACGCTTCAACCTAGAAGAACAAAATTAGGTGAGCCAAGTGGGATTTGTGTACTGATCATTACCAACAAGTATCATCAAGATTGGGTGAAAAAATTTTTGCTGGTATTTCGGAAACTCGTTATTTCTTAGAAGCTTGGCAACCCAACTCAATGTAAGTGCTTTTCCACAGTCTGTGCCTAGGGCTACTTGAAGAGGAAACAAACCATAGAGACAAAACTGAGAACTCCTTTATTTTGTCAAGTTTCAAAGAGCTACTACAAACCATGTTGGATTTAGTGTTCCAAATTCATCTATCTATATATGAGATAACAGAGGGAAACCTAAATATAAAAACTGCTACTGTAGACGAACGCTTCAACCTAGAAGAACAAAATTTGGTGAGCCAAGTGGGATTTGTGTACTGATCATTACCACCACGTATCATCAAGATTGGGTGAAAAAATATTTGCTGGTATTTCGGAAACTCGTTATTTCGTAGAAGCTTGGCAACCCCTCTCAATGAAAGTGCTTTTCCACAGTGTGTGCCTAGGGCTACTTGAAGAGGAAACAAACCATAGAGACAAAACTGAGAACTCCATATTTTTTCAAGTCTCAAAGAGCTACCACAAACCATGTTGGATTTAGAGTTGCAAATTCATCTATCTATATATGAGATAACAGAGGGAAACCTAAATATAAAAACTGCTACTGTAGACGAACGCTTCAACCTAGAAGAACAAAATTTGGTGAGCCAAGTGGGATTTGTGTACTGATCATTACCACCACGTATCATCAAGATTGGGTGAAAAAATATTTGCTGGTATTTCGGAAACTCGTTATTTCGGAGAAGCTTGGCAACCCCTCTCAATGAAAGTGCTTTTCCACAGTCTGGGCCTAGGGCTACATGAAGAGGAAAAAAACCATAGAGACAAAACTAAGAACTCCTTTATTTTCTCAATTTTCAAAGAGATACTACAAACCATGTTGGATTTAGAGTTCCAAATTCATCTATCTATATATCAGAGAATCGAGGGAAACCTAAATATAAAAACTGCTACTGTAGACGAACGCTTCAACCTAGAAGAACAAAATTTGGTAACTCAAGTGGGATTTGTGTACTGATCATTAGCAAAAAGTATCATCAAGATTGGGTGAATAAATATTTGCTGGTATTTCGGAAACTCGTTATTTCTTAGAAGCTTGGCCACCCATCTCAATGAAAGTGGTTTTCCAGAGTGTGTGCCTAGGGCTACTTGAAGAGGAAACAAACCATAGAGACAAAACTGAGAACTCCTTTATTTTGTCAAGTCTCATAAAGCTACTACAAACCATTTTGGATTTCGAGTTCCAAATTCATCTATCTAAATATGAGAGAACAGAGTGAAACCTAAATATAAAAACTGCTACTGTAGACGAACGCTTCAACCTAGAAGAACAAAATTTTTTGAACAAGTGGGAATTGTGTACTGATCATTAGCACCAAGTATCATCAAGATTGGGTGAAAAAATATTTGCTGGTATTTCAGAAACTCGTTATTTCTTAGAAGCTTGGCAACCCCTCTCAATGAAAGTGCTTTTCCACAGTCTGTGCCTATGGCTACTTGAAGAGGAAACAAACTATAGCGACAAAACTGAGAACTCCTTTATTTTGTCAAGTTTCAAAGAGCTACTACAAACCATGTTGGATTTAGAGGTCCAAATTCATCTTTCTATATAGGAGAGAACAGAGGGAAACCTAAATATAAATACTGCTACTGTAGACGAACGCTTCAACCTATAAGAACAAAATTTGGTGAGCCAAGTGGGATTTGTGTACTGATCATTACCACCACGTATCATCAAGATTGGGTGAAAAAATATTTGCTGGTATTTCGGAAACTCGTTTTTTCTTAGAAGCTTGGCAACCCCTCTCAATGAAAGTGCTTTTCCACAGTCTGTGCCTAGGGCTACTTGAAGTGGAAACAAACCATAGAGACCAAACTGAGAACTCCTTTATTTTGTGAAGTTTCAAACAGCTATTACAAACCATGTTGGATTTAGAGTTCCAAATTCATCTATCTATATGGGAGAGAACAGAGTGAAACCTAAATATAAAAACTGCTACTGTAGACGAACGCTTCAACCTAGAAGAACAAAATTTGGTGAGCCAAGTGGGATTTGTGTACTGATCTTTACCACCACGTATCATCAAGATTGGGTGAAAAAATATTTGCTGGTATTTCGGAAACTCGTTTTTTCTTAGAAGCTTGGCAACCCCTCTCAATCAAAGTGCTTTTCCACAGTGTGTGCCTAGGGCTACTTGAAGAGGAAACCAACCATAGAGACAAAACTGACAACTCCGTTATTTTTTCAAGTCTCAAAGAGCTACTACAAACCATGTTGGATTTAGAGTTCCAAATTCATCTATCTATATATGAGTTAACAGAGGGAAACCTAAACATAAAAACTGCTACTGTAGACGAACGCTTCAACCTAGAAGAACAAAATTTTGTGAGCCAAGTGGGATTTGTGCACTGATCATTACCACCAAGTATCATCAAGATTCAGTGAAAAAATATTTGCTGGTATTTCAGAAACTCGTAATTTCTTAGAAGCTTGGCAACCCCTCTCAATGAAAGTGCTTTTCCACAGTCTGTGCCTAGGGCTACACGAAGAGGAAACAAACCATAGAGACAAAACAGACAACTCCTTTATTTTGTCAAGTTTCAAAGAGCTACTACAAACCATGTTGGATTTAGAGTTCCAAATTCATCTATCTATATATCAGAGAATCGAGGGAAACCTAAATATAAAAACTGCTACTGTAGACGAACGCTTCAACATAGAAGAACAAAATTTGGTGAGCCAAGTGGGATTTGTGTACTGATCATTACCACCAAGTATCATCAAGATTGGGTGAATAAATATTTGCTGGTATTTCGGAAACTCGTTATTTCTTAGAAGCTTGGCAACCATTCTCAATGAAAGTGCTTTTCCACAGTGTGTGCCTAGGGCTACTTGAAGAGGAAACAAACCATAGAGACAAATCTGAGCACTCCTTTATTTTGACAAGTCTCAAAGAGCTACTACAAACCATGTTGGATTTAGAGTTCCAAATTCATCTATCTATATATGAGATAACAGAGGGAAACCTAAATATATAAACTGCTACTGTAGACGAACGCTTCAACCTAGAATAACAAAATTTGGTGAGCCAAGTTGGAAATGTGTACTGATCATTACCTCCAAGTATCATCAAGATTGGGTGAAAAAATATTTGCTGGTATTTCGGAAACCCGTTATTTCTTAGAAGCTTAGCAACCCCTCTCAATGAAAGTGCTTTTCCACAGTCTGTGCCTAGGGCTACTTGAAGAGGAAACAAACCATAGAGACAAAACTGAGAACTCCTTTATTTTGTCAAGTTTCAAGCAGCTACTACAAACCATGTTGGATTTAGAGTTCCAAATTCATCTATCTATATATGAGAGAACAGTTGAAACCTAAATATAAAAACTCCTACTGTAGACGAACGCTTCAACCTAGAAGAACAAAATTTGGTGAGCCAAGTGTTGATTTGTGTACTTATCATTACCACCAAGTATCATCAAAATTGGGTGAAAAAATATTTGCTGGTATTTCGGAAACTCGTTATTTCTTAAAGCTTGGCAACCCCTCTCAATATAAGTGCTGTACCACAGTCTGTGCCTAGGGCTACTTGAAGAGGAAACAAACCATAGAGACAAATCTGAGAACTCCTTTATTTTGTCAAGTTTCAAAGAGCTACTACAAACCATGTTGGATTTAGAGTTCCAAATTCATCTATCTATATATGAGAGAACAGAGTGAAACCTAAATATAAAAACTGCTACTGTAGACGAACGCTTCAACCTAGAAGAACAAAATTTGGTGAGCCAAGTGGTATTTGTGTACTGATCATTACCACCAAGTATCATCAAGATTTGGTGAAAAAATATTGGCTGGTATTTCGGAAACTCGTAATTTCTTAGAAGCTTGGCAACCCCTCTCAATGAAAGTGCTTTTCCACAGTCTGTGCCTAGGGCTACTTGAAGAGGAAACAAACCATAGAGACAAAACTGAGAACTCCGTTATTTTTTCAAGTTTCAAAGAGCTACTACAAACCATGTTGGATTTAGAGTTCCAAATTCATCTATCTATATAGGAAAGAAGAGAGGGAAAAATAAATATAAAAACTGCTACTGTAGACGAACGCTTCAACCTAGAAGAACAAAATTTGGTCAGCAAAGTGGGATTTGTGTACTGATCATTACCACCAAGTATCATCAATATTCGGTGAAAAAATATTTGCTGGTATTTCGGAAACTCGTAATTTCTAGAAGCTTGGCAAAGCCTCTCAATGAAAGTGCTTTTCCACTGTCTGTGCCTAGGGCTACTTGAAAAGGAAACAAACCATAGCGACAAAACTGAGAACTCCTTTATTTTGTCAAGTTTCTAAGAGCTACTACAAACCATGTTGGATTTAGAGTTCCAAATTCATCTATCTATATATCAGAGAATCGAGGGAAACCTAAATATAAAAACTGCTACTGTAGACGAACGCTTCAACCTAGAAGAACAAAATTTGCTGAGCCAAGTGGGATTTGTGTACTGATCATTACCACCAAGTATTATCAAGATTGGGTGAAAAAATATTTGCTGGTATTTCGGAAACTCGTTTTTTCGTAGAAACTTGCAACCCCTCTCAATAAAAGTGCTTTTCCACAGTGTGTGCCTAGGGCTACTTGAAGAGGAAACAAACCATAGAGACAAAACTGAGAACTCCGTTATTTTTTCAAGTTTCAAAAAGCTACTACAAACCATGTTGGATTTAGAGTTCCAAATTCATCTATCTATATAGGAGAGAACAGAGGGAAAAATAAATATAAAAACTGCTATTGTAGACGAACGCTTCAACCTAGAAGAACAAAATTTGGTGAGCCAAGTGGGATTTGTGTACTGATCATTACCACCAAGTATCATCAAGATTCGGTGAAAAAATATTTGCTGGTATTTCGGAAACTTGTAATTTCTTAGAAGCTTGGCAACGCCTCTCAATGAAAGTGCTTTTCCACAGTCTGTGCCTAGGGCTACTTGAACAGGAAACAAACCATAGCGACAAAACTGAGAACTCCTTTATTTTGTCAAGTTTCTAAGAGCTACTACAAACCATGTTGGATTTAGAGTTCCAGATTCATCTTTCTATATAGGAGAGAACAGAGGGAAACCTAAATATAAAAACTGCTACTGTAGACGAACGCTTCAACCTAGAAGAACAAAATTTGGTGAGCCAAGTGGGATTTGTGTACTGATCATTACCACCATGTATCATCAAGATTGGTTGAACAGTATTTGCTGGTATTTCGGAAAGTCGTAATTTCTTAGAAGCTTGGCAACCCCTCTCAATGAAAGTGCTTTACCACAGTCTGTGCCTAGGGCTACTTGAAGAGGAAACAAACCATAGGGACAAAACGGAGTACTCCTTTATTTTGTCAAGTTTCGAAGAGCTACTACAATCCATGTTGGATTTAGAGTTCCAAATTCATCTATCTATATATTAGATTACAGAGGGAAACCTAAATATAAAAACTGCTACTGTAGACGAACGCTTCAACCTAGAAGAACAAAATTTGGTGAGCCAAGTGGGATTTATGTACTGATCATTACCACCAAGTATCATCAAGATTCGGTGAAAAAATATTTGCTGGTATTTCAGAAACTCGTAATTTCTTAGAAGCTTGGCAACCCCTCTCAAAGAAAGTGCTTTTCCACAGTCTGTGCCTAGGGCTACATGAAGAGGAAGCAAACCCTAGAGACAAAACTGAGAACTACTTTATTTTGTCAAGTTTCAAAGAGGTACTACAAACCATGTGGGATTTAGAGTTCCAAATTCATCTATCTATATAGGAGAGAACAGAGGGTAACCTAAATATAAAAACTGCTACTGTAGACGAACGCTTCAACCTAGAATAACAAAATTTGGTGAGTCAAGTTGGAAATGTGTACTGATAATTACCTCCAAGTATCTTCAAGATTGGGTGAAAAAATATTTGCTGGTATTTCAGAAACTCGTTATTTCTTAGAAGTTTGGCAACCCCTCTCAATGAAAGTGCTTTTCCAAGGTCTGTGCCTAGGGCTACTTGAAGAAGAAACAAACCATAGAGACAAAACTGAGAACTCTTTTATTTTGTCAAGTTTCAAAGAGCTACTACAAACCATGTTGGATTTCAAGTTCCAAATTCATCTATCTATATATGAGAGAACTGAGTGAAACCTAAATATAAAAACTGCTACTGTAGACGAACGCTTCAACCTAGAAGAACAAAATTAGGTGAGCCAAGTGGGATTTGTGTACTGATCATTACCAACAAGTATCATCAAGATTGGGTGAAAAAATTTTTGCTGGTATTTCGGAAACTCGTTATTTCTTAGAAGCTTGGCAACCCAACTCAATGTAAGTGCTTTTCCACAGTCTGTGCCTAGGGCTACTTGAAGAGGAAACAAACCATAGAGACAAAACTGAGAACTCCTTTATTTTGTCAAGTTTCAAAGAGCTACTACAAACCATGTTGGATTTAGTGTTCCAAATTCATCTATCTATATATGAGATAACAGAGGGAAACCTAAATATAAAAACTGCTACTGTAGACGAACGCTTCAACCTAGAAGAACAAAATTTGGTGAGCCAAGTGGGATTTGTGTACTGATCATTACCACCACGTATCATCAAGATTGGGTGAAAAAATATTTGCTGGTATTTCGGAAACTCGTTATTTCGTAGAAGCTTGGCAACCCCTCTCAATGAAAGTGCTTTTCCACAGTGTGTGCCTAGGGCTACTTGAAGAGGAAACAAACCATAGAGACAAAACTGAGAACTCCATATTTTTTCAAGTCTCAAAGAGCTACCACAAACCATGTTGGATTTAGAGTTGCAAATTCATCTATCTATATATGAGATAACAGAGGGAAACCTAAATATAAAAACTGCTACTGTAGACGAACGCTTCAACCTAGAAGAACAAAATTTGGTGAGCCAAGTGGGATTTGTGTACTGATCATTACCACCACGTATCATCAAGATTGGGTGAAAAAATATTTGCTGGTATTTCGGAAACTCGTTATTTCGGAGAAGCTTGGCAACCCCTCTCAATGAAAGTGCTTTTCCACAGTCTGGGCCTAGGGCTACATGAAGAGGAAAAAAACCATAGAGACAAAACTAAGAACTCCTTTATTTTCTCAATTTTCAAAGAGATACTACAAACCATGTTGGATTTAGAGTTCCAAATTCATCTATCTATATATCAGAGAATCGAGGGAAACCTAAATATAAAAACTGCTACTGTAGACGAACGCTTCAACCTAGAAGAACAAAATTTGGTAACTCAAGTGGGATTTGTGTACTGATCATTAGCAAAAAGTATCATCAAGATTGGGTGAATAAATATTTGCTGGTATTTCGGAAACTCGTTATTTCTTAGAAGCTTGGCCACCCATCTCAATGAAAGTGGTTTTCCAGAGTGTGTGCCTAGGGCTACTTGAAGAGGAAACAAACCATAGAGACAAAACTGAGAACTCCTTTATTTTGTCAAGTCTCATAAAGCTACTACAAACCATTTTGGATTTCGAGTTCCAAATTCATCTATCTAAATATGAGAGAACAGAGTGAAACCTAAATATAAAAACTGCTACTGTAGACGAACGCTTCAACCTAGAAGAACAAAATTTTTTGAACAAGTGGGAATTGTGTACTGATCATTAGCACCAAGTATCATCAAGATTGGGTGAAAAAATATTTGCTGGTATTTCAGAAACTCGTTATTTCTTAGAAGCTTGGCAACCCCTCTCAATGAAAGTGCTTTTCCACAGTCTGTGCCTATGGCTACTTGAAGAGGAAACAAACTATAGCGACAAAACTGAGAACTCCTTTATTTTGTCAAGTTTCAAAGAGCTACTACAAACCATGTTGGATTTAGAGGTCCAAATTCATCTTTCTATATAGGAGAGAACAGAGGGAAACCTAAATATAAATACTGCTACTGTAGACGAACGCTTCAACCTATAAGAACAAAATTTGGTGAGCCAAGTGGGATTTGTGTACTGATCATTACCACCACGTATCATCAAGATTGGGTGAAAAAATATTTGCTGGTATTTCGGAAACTCGTTTTTTCTTAGAAGCTTGGCAACCCCTCTCAATCAAAGTGCTTTTCCACAGTCTGTGCCTAGGGCTACTTGAAGAGGAAACAAACCATATCGACAAAACTGACAACTCCGTTATTTTTTCAAGTCTCAAAGAGCTACTACAAACCATGTTGGATTTAGAGTTCCAAATTCATCTATCTATATATGAGTTAACAGAGGGAAACCTAAATATAAAAACTGCTATTGTAGACGAACGCTTCAACCTAGAAGAACAAAATTTGGTGAGCCAAGTGGGATTTGTGTACTGATCATTACCACCAAGTATCATCAAGATTCGGTGAAAAAATATTTGCTGGTATTTCGGAAACTCGTAATTTCTTAGAAGCTTGGCAACGCCTCTCAATGAAAGTGCTTTTCCACAGTCTGTGCCTAGGGCTACACCAAGAGGAAACAAACCATAGAGACAAAACAGAGAACTCCTTTATTTTGTCAAGTTTCAAAGAGCTACTACAAACCATGTTGGATTTAGCGTTCCAAATTTATCTATCTATATATCAGAGAATCGAGGGAAACCTAAATATAAAAACTGCTACTGTAGACGAACGCTTCAACCTAGAAGAACAAAATTTGGTGAGCCAAGTGGGATTTGTGTACTGATCATTACCACCAAGTATCATCAAGATTCGGTGAAAAAATATTTGCTGGTATTTCAGAAACTCGTAATTTCTTAGAAGCTTGGCAACCCCTCTCATTGAAAGTGCTTTTCCACAGTCTGTGCCTAGGGCTACATGAAGAGGAAACAAACCATAGAGACAAAACTGAGAACTCCTTTATTTTGTCAAGTTTCAAAGAGCTACTACACACCATGTTGGATTTCGAGTTCCAAATTCATCTATCTATATATGAGAGAACAGAGTGAAACCTAAATATAAAAACTGCTACTGTAGACGAACGCTTCATCCTAGAAGAACAAAATTTGGTGAGCCCAGTGGGATTTGTGTACTGATCATTACCACCAAGTATCATCAAGATTGGGGGAAAAAACATTTGATGGTATTTCGGAAACTCGTTATTTCTTAGAAGCTTGGCAACCCCTCTCAATGAAAGTGCTTTTCCAGAGTCTGTGCCTAGGGCTACTTGAAGAGGAAACAATCCATAGCGACAAAACTGAGAACTCCTTTATTTTGTCAAGTTTCAAAGAGCTACTACAAACCATGTTGGATTTAGAGTTCCAAATTCATCTTTCTATATAGGAGAGAACAGAGGGAAACCTAAATATAAAAACTGCTACTGTAGACGAACGCTTCAACCTAGATGAACAAAATTTGGTGAGCCAAGTGGGATTTGTGTACTGATCATTAGCACGAAGTATCATCAAGATTCGGTGAAAAAATGTTTGCTGGTATTTCGGAAACTCGTTATTTCTTAGAAGTTTGGCAACCCCTCTCAATGAAAGTGCTTTTCCACACTCTGTGCCTTGGGCTACTTGAAGAGGAAACAAACCATAGAGACAAAACTGAGAACTCGGTTATTTTTTCAAGTCTCAAAGAGCTACTACAAACCATGTTGGATTTCGAGTTCCAAATTCATCTATCTATATATTAGAGAATCGAGGGAAACCTAAGTATAAAAACTGCTACTGTAGACGAACGCTTCAACATAGATGAACAAAATTTGGTGAGCCAAGTGGGATTTGTGTACTGATCATTAGCACCAAGTATCATCAAGATTGGGTGAAAAAATATTTGCTGGTATTTCGGAAACTCGTTATTTCTTAGAAGCTTGGCAACCCCTCTCAATGAAAGTGCTTTTCCACAGTCTGTGCCTAGGGCTACTTGAAGAGGAAACAAACCATAGCGACAAAACTGAGAACTCCTTTATTTTGTCAAGTTTCAAAGAGCTACTACAAACCATGTTGGATTAAAGTTCCAAATTCATCTTTCTTTATAGGAGAGAACAGAGAAAAACCTAAATATAAAAACTGCTACTGTAGACGAACGCTTCAACCTAGAAGAACAAAATTTGGTGAGCCAAGTGGGATTTGTGTACTGATCATTACCACCACTTATCATCAAGATTGGTTGAGAAAATATTTGCTGGTATTTCGGAAACTCGTTTTTTCTTAGAAGCTTGGCAACCCCTCTCAATGAAAGTGCTTTTCCACAGTGTGTGCCTAGGGCTACTTGAAGAGGAAAGAAACCATAGAGACAAAACTGAGAATTCCGTTATTTTTTCAAGTTTCAAAGAGCTACTACAAACCATGTTGGATTTAGAGTTCCAAATTCATCTATCTATATAGGACAGAACAGAGGGAAAATAAATATAAAAACTGCCTCTGTTGACGAACGCTTCAACCTAGAAGAACAAAATTTGGTGAGCCAAGTGGGATTTGTGTACTGATCATTACCACCAAGTATCATCAAGATTCGGTGAAAAAATATTTGCTGGTATTTCAGAAACTCGTAATTTCTTAGAAGCTTGGCAACCCCTCTCATTGAAAGTGCTTTTCCACAGTCTGTGCCTAGGGCTACATGAAGAGGAAACAAACCATAGAGACAAAACTGAGAACTCCTTTATTTTGTCAAGTTTCAAAAAGCTACTACAAACCAAGTTGGATTTCGAGTTCCAGTTTCATCTATCTATATATGAGAGAACAGAGTGAAACCTAAATATAAAAACTGCTACTGTAGACGAACGCTTCATCCTAGAATAACAAAATTTGGTGAGCCAAGTGGGATTTGTGTACTGATCATTACCACCAAGTATCATCAAGTTTGGGTGAAAAAACATTTGCTGGTATTTCGGAAACTCCTTATTTCTTAGAAGCTTGGCAACCCCTCTCAATGAAAGTGCTTTTCCAGAGTCTGTGCCTAGGGCTACTTGAAGAGGAAACAAGCCATAGCGACAAAACTGAGAACTCCTTTATTTTGTCAAGTTTCAAAGAGCTACTACAAACCATGTTGGATTTAGAGTTCCAAATTCATCTTTCTATATAGGAGAGAACAGAGGGAAATCTAAATATAAAAACTGCTACTGTAGACGAACGCTTCAACCTAGATGAACAAAATTTGGTGAGCCAAGTGGGATTTGTGTACTGATCATTAGCACCAAGTATCATCAAGATTGGGTGAAAAAATGTTTGCTGGTATTTCGGAAACTCGTTATTTCTTAGAAGTTTGGCAACCCCTCTCAATGAAAGTGCTTTTCCACACTCTGTGCCTTGGGCTACTTGAAGAGGAAACAAACCATAGAGAAAAAACTGAGAACTCGGTTATTTTTTCAAGTCTCAAAGAGCTACTACAAACCATGTTGGATTTCGAGTTCCAAATTCATCTATCTATATATTAGAGAATCGAGGGAAACCTAAATATAAAAACTGCTACTGTAGACGAACGCTTCAACCTAGATGAACAAAATTTGGTGAGCCAAGTGGGATTTGTGTACTGATCATTAGCACCAAGTATCATCAAGATTGGGTGAAAAAATATTTGCTGGTATTTCGGAAACTCGTTATTTCTTAGAAGCTTGGCAACCCCTCTCAATGAAAGTGCTTTCCACAGTCTGTGCCTAGGGCTACTTGAAGAGGAAACAAACCATATAGACAAAACTGAGAACTCCTTTATTTTGTCAAGTTTCAAAGAGCTACTGCAAACCATGTTGGATTTAGAGTTCCAAATTCATCTATCTATTTATGAGAGAACAGAGTGAAACCTAAATATAAAAACTGCTACTGTACACGAACGCTTCAACCTAGAAGAACAAAATTTGGTGAGCCAAGTGGGATTTGTGTACTGATCATTAGCGACAAGTATCATCAAGATTGGGTGAAAAAATATTTGCTGGTATTTCGGAAACTCGTTATTTCTTAGAAGCTTGGCAACCCCTCTCAATGAAAGTGCTTTTCTACAGTCTGTGCCTTGGGCTATTTCAAGAGGAAAGAAACCATAGAGACAAAACTGAGAACTCCTTTATTTTGTCAAGTTTCAAAGAGCTACTACAAACCATGTTGGATTTAGAGTTCCAAATTCATCTATCTATATAGGAGAGAACAGAGGGAAACCTAAATATAAAAACTGCTACTGTAGACGAACGCTTCAACCTAGAAGAACAAAATTTGGTAAGCCAAGTGGGAATTGTGGACTAATCATTACCACCAAGTATCATCAAGATTGGGTGAAAAAATATTTGCTGTTATTTCGGAAACTCGTTATTTCTTAGAAGCTTGGCAACACCTCTCAATGAAAGTGCTTTTCCACAGTCTGTGCCTAAGGCTACTTGAAGAGGAAACAAACCATAGAGACAAATCTGAGAACTCCTTTATTTTGTCAAGTTTCAAAGAGCTACTACAAACCATGTTGGATTTAGAGTTCCAAATTCATCTATCTATATAGGAGAGCACAGAGAGAAACCTAAATATAAAAACTGCTACTGTAGACGAACGCTTCAACCTAGAAGAACAAAATTTGGTGAGCCAAGTGGGATTTGTGTACTGATCATTACCACCAAGTATCAACAAGATTGTGTGAAAAAATATTTGCTGGTATTTCGGAAACTCGTTATTTCTTAGAAGCTTGGCAACCCATCTCAATGAAAGTGATTTCCATAGTCTGTGCCTAGGACTACTTGAAGAGGAAAAAACCATAGAGACAAAACTGAGAACTCCTTTATTTTGTCAAGTTTCAAAGAGCTACTACAAACCATGTTGGATTTAGAGTTCCAAATTCATCTATCTATATATGAGAGAACAGAGTGAAACCTAAATATAAAAACTGCTACTGTACACGAACGCTTCAACCTAGAAGAACAAAATTTGGTGAGCCAAGTGGGATTTGTGTACTGATCATTAGCAACAAGTATCTCAAGATTGGGTGAAAAAATATTTGCTGCTATTTGGGAAACTCGTTATTTCTTAGAAGCTTGGCAACCCCTCTAAATGAAAGTGCTTTTCCACAGTCCGTGCCTAGGGCTACTTGAACAGGAAACGAACCATAGAGACAAATCTGAGAACTCCTTTATTTTGTGAAGTTTCAAAGAGCTACTACAAACCATGTTGGATTTAGAGTCCAAATTCATCTATCTATATAGGAGAGAACAGAGAGAAACCTAAATATAAAAACTGCTACTGTAGACGAACGCTTCAACCTAGAAGAACAAAATTGGTGAGCCAAGTGGGATTTGTGTACTGATCATTAGCAACAAGTATCATCAAGATTGGGTGAAAAAATATTTGCTGGTATTTCGGAAACTCGTTATTTCTTAGAAGCTTGGCAACCCCTCTCAATGAAAGTGCTTTCCACAGTCTGTGCCTAGGGCTACTTGAAGAGGAAACAAACCATATAGACAAAACTGAGAACTCCTTTATTTTGTCAAGTTTCAAAGAGCTACTACAAACCATGTTGGATTTCGAGTTCCAAATTCATCTATCTATATATGAGAGAACATAGTGAAACCTAAATATAAAAACTGCTACTGTACACGAACGCTTCAACCTAGAAGAACAAAATTTGGTGAGCCAAGTGGGATTTGTGTACTGATCATTAGCAACAAGTATCATCAAGATTGGGTGAAAAAATATTTGCTGGTATTTCGGAAACTCGTTATTTCTTAGAAGCTTGGCAACCCCTCTCAATGAATGTGCTTTTCCACAGTCTGTGCCTAGGGCTACTTGAAGAGGAAACAAACCATAGAGACAAAACTGAGATCTCCTTTATTTTTTCAAGTTTCAAACAGCTACTACAAACCATGTTGGATTTAGAGTTCCAAATTCATCTATCTATATAGGAGAGAACAGAGGGAAACCTAAATATAAAAACTGCTACTGTAGACGAACGCTTCAACCTAGAAGAACAAAATTTGGTAAGCCAAGTGGGATTTGTGGACTGATCATTACCACCAAGTATCATCAAGTTTGGGTGAAAAAATATTTGCTGGTATTTCGGAAATTCGTTATTTCTTAGAAGCTTGGCAACCCCTCTCAATGAAAGTGCTTTCCACAGTCTGTGCCTAGGGCTACTTGAAGAGGAAACAAACCATAGCGACAAAACTGAGAACTCCTTTATTTTGTCAAGTTTCAAAGAGCTACTACAAACCATGTTGGATTAAAGTTCCAAATTCATCTTTCTTTATAGGAGAGAACAGAGAAAAACCTAAATATAAAAACTGCTACTGTAGACGAACGCTTCAACCTAGAAGAACAAAATTTGGTGAGCCAAGTGGGATTTGTGTACTGATCATTACCACCACTTATCATCAAGATTGGTTGAGAAAATATTTGCTGGTATTTCGGAAACTCGTTTTTTCTTAGAAGCTTGGCAACCCCTCTCAATGAAAGTGCTTTTCCACAGTGTGTGCCTAGGGCTACTTGAAGAGGAAAGAAACCATAGAGACAAAACTGAGAATTCCGTTATTTTTTCAAGTTTCAAAGAGCTACTACAAACCATGTTGGATTTAGAGTTCCAAATTCATCTATCTATATAGGACAGAACAGAGGGAAAATAAATATAAAAACTGCCTCTGTAGACGAACGCTTCAACCTAGAAGAACAAAATTTGGTGAGCCAAGTGGGATTTGTGTACTGATCATTACCACCAAGTATCATCAAGATTCGGTGAAAAAATATTTGCTGGTATTTCAGAAACTCGTAATTTCTTAGAAGCTTGGCAACCCCTCTCATTGAAAGTGCTTTTCCACAGTCTGTGCCTAGGGCTACATGAAGAGGAAACAAACCATAGAGACAAAACTGAGAACTCCTTTATTTTGTCAAGTTTCAAAAAGCTACTACAAACCAAGTTGGATTTCGAGTTCCAGTTTCATCTATCTATATATGAGAGAACAGAGTGAAACCTAAATATAAAAACTGCTACTGTAGACGAACGCTTCATCCTAGAAGAACAAAATTTGGTGAGCCAAGTGGGATTTGTGTACTGATCATTACCACCAAGTATCATCAAGTTTGGGTGAAAAAACATTTGCTGGTATTTCGGAAACTCCTTATTTCTTAGAAGCTTGGCAACCCCTCTCAAT
Source organism: Callospermophilus lateralis (assembly GCF_048772815.1). Taxonomy (NCBI): domain Eukaryota; kingdom Metazoa; phylum Chordata; class Mammalia; order Rodentia; family Sciuridae; genus Callospermophilus; species Callospermophilus lateralis. The sequence goes on along the minus strand of NW_027514673.1, from coordinate 96,736 downwards.
GAAAGTGCTTTTCCAGAGTCTGTGCCTAGGGCTACTTGAAGAGGAAACAAGCCATAGCGACAAAACTGAGAACTCCTTTATTTTGTCAAGTTTCAAAGAGCTACTACAAACCATGTTGGATTTAGAGTTCCAAATTCATCTTTCTATATAGGAGAGAACAGAGGGAAATCTAAATATAAAAACTGCTACTGTAGACGAACGCTTCAACCTAGATGAACAAAATTTGGTGAGCCAAGTGGGATTTGTGTACTGATCATTAGCACCAAGTATCATCAAGATTGGGTGAAAAAATGTTTGCTGGTATTTCGGAAACTCGTTATTTCTTAGAAGTTTGGCAACCCCTCTCAATGAAAGTGCTTTTCCACACTCTGTGCCTTGGGCTACTTGAAGAGGAAACAAACCATAGAGAAAAAACTGAGAACTCGGTTATTTTTTCAAGTCTCAAAGAGCTACTACAAACCATGTTGGATTTCGAGTTCCAAATTCATCTATCTATATATTAGAGAATCGAGGGAAACCTAAATATAAAAACTGCTACTGTAGACGAACGCTTCAACCTAGATGAACAAAATTTGGTGAGCCAAGTGGGATTTGTGTACTGATCATTAGCACCAAGTATCATCAAGATTGGGTGAAAAAATATTTGCTGGTATTTCGGAAACTCGTTATTTCTTAGAAGCTTGGCAACCCCTCTCAATGAAAGTGCTTTCCACAGTCTGTGCCTAGGGCTACTTGAAGAGGAAACAAACCATAGAAACAAAACTGAGAACTCCTTTATTTTGTCAAGTTTAAAAGAGCTACTACAAACCATGTTGGATTTAGAGTTCCAAATTCATCTATCTATATATCTGAGAATCGAGGGAAACCTAAATATAAAAACTGCTACTGTAGACGAAAGCCTCAAACTAGAAGAACAAAATTTGGTGAGCCAAGTGGGATTTGTGTACTGATCATTACCACCAAGTATCATCAAGATTTTTTGAATAAATATTTGCTGGTATTTCGGAAACTCGTTATTTCTTAGAAGTTTGGCAACCCATCTCAATGAAAGTGCTTTTCCACAGTGTGTTCCTAGGGCTACTTCAAGTGGAAACAAACCATAGAGACAACACTGAGAACTTCTTTATTTTGTGAAGTCTCAAAGAGCTACTACAAACCATGTTGGATTTAGAGTTCCAAATTCATCTATCTATATATGAGATAACAGAGGGAAACCTAAATATAAAAACGGCTACTGTAGACGAACGCTTCAACATAAAAGAACAAAATTTGGTGAGCCAAGTGGGATTTGTGTACTGATCATTACCACCAAGTATCATCAAGATTGGGTGAAAAAATATTTGCTGGTATTTCGGAAACTCGATTTTTCTTAGAAGCTTGGCAACCCCTCTCAATGAAAGTGCTTTTCCACAGTGTGTGCCTAGGGCTACTTGAAGAGGAAACAAACCATAGAGACAAAACTGAGAACTCCGTTATTTTTTCAAGTTTCAAAGAGCTACTACAAACCATGTTTTATTTAGAGTTCCAAATTCATCTATCTATATAGGAGAGAACAGAGGGAAAAATAAGTATAAAAACTGCTACTGTAGACGAACGCTTCAACCTAGAAGAACAAAATTTGGTGAGCCTAGTGGGATTTGTGTACTGATCATTACCACCAAGTATCATCCAGATTCGGTGAAAAAATATTTGCTGGTATTTGAGAAACTCGTAATTTCTTAGAAGTTTGGCAACCCCTCTCAATGAAAGTGCTTTTCCACAGTCTGTGCCTAGGGCTTCTTGAAGAGGAAACAAACCATAGAGACAAAACTGAGAACTCCTTTATTTTGTCAAGTTTCAAAGAGCTACTACAAACCATGTTGGATTTAGAGTTCCAAATTCATCTATCTATATATGAGAGAACAGAGTGAAACAATATCTAAAAACTGCTACTGTAGACGAACGCTTCAACCTAGAAGAACAAAATTTGGTGAGCCAAGTAGGATTTGTGTACTGATCATTACCACCAAGTATCATCAAGATTGGGTGAAAAATTATTTGCTGGTATTTCGGAAACTCGTAATTTTTTAGAAGTTTGGCAACCCCTCTCAATGAAAGTGCTTTTCCACAGTCTGTGCCTAGGGCTACTTGAAGAGGAAACAAACCATAGCGACAAAACTGAGAACTCCATTATTTTGTCAAGTTACAAAGAGCTACTACAAACCATGTTGGATTCAGAGTTCCAAATTCATCTTTCTTTATAGGAGAGAACAGAGGGAAACCTAAATATCAAAACTGCTACTGTAGACGAACGCTTCAACCTAGATGAACAAAATTTGGTCAGCCAAGTGGGATTTGTGTACTGATCATTAGCACCAAGTATCATCAAGATTGGGTGAAAAAATATTTGCTGGTATTTCGGAAACTCGTTATTTCTTAGAAGCTTGTCAACCCCTCTCAATGAAAGTGCTTTTCCACACTCTGTGCCTTGGGCTACTTGAAGAGGAAACAAACCATAGAGACAAAACTGAGAACTCCGTTATTTTTTCAAGTCTCAAAGAGCTACTACAAACCATGTTGGATTTCGAATTCCAAATTCATCTATCTATATATCAGAGAATCGAGGGAAACCTAAATATAAAAACTGCTACTGGAGACGAACGCTTCATCCTAGATGAACAAAATTTGGTGAGCCAAGTGGGATTTGTGTACTCAACATTAGCACCAAGTATCATCAAGATTGGGTGAAAAAATATTTGCTGGTATTTCGGAAACTCGTTATTTCTTAGAAGCTTGGCAACCCCTCTCAATGAAAGTGCTTTTCCACATTCTGTGCCTAGGGCTACTTGAAGAGGAAACAAACCATAGTGAAAAAACTGAGAACTCCTTTATTTTTTCAAGTTTTAAGGAGCTACTACAAACCATGTTGGATTTATAGTTCCAAATTCATCTATCTATATGGGAGAGAACAGAGGGAAACCTAAATATAAAAACTGCTACTGTAGACGAACGCTTCAACCTAGAAGAACAAAATTTGGTGAGCCAAGTGGGATTTGTGTACTGATCATTACCACCAAGTATCATCAAGATTGGATGAAAAAATATTTGCTGGTATTTCGGAAACTCGTTATTTCTTAGAAGCTTGGCAACCCCTCTCAATGAAAGTGCTTTCCACAGTCTGTGCCTAGGGCTACTTGAAGAGGAAACAAACCATAGAGACAAAACTGAGAACTCCTTTATTTTGCCAAGTTTCAAAGAGCTACTACAAACCATGTTGGATTCAGAGTTTCAAATTCATCTATCTATATATCTGAGAATCGAGGGAAACCTAAATATAAAAACTGCTACTGTAGACGAACGCTTCAACCTAGAAGAACAAAATTTGGTGAGCCAAGTGGCATTTGTGTACTGATCATTACCACCAAGTATCATCAAGATTGGGTGAAAAAAATATTTGCTGGTATTTCGGAAACTCGTTATTTCTTAGAAGCTTGGCAACCCAACTCAATGAAAGTGCTTTTCCACAGCCTGTGCCTAGGGCTACTTGAAGAGGAAACAAACCATAGAGACAAAACTGAGAACTCCTTTATTTTGTCAAGTCTCAAAGAGCTACTACAAACCATGTTGGATTTAGAGTTCCAAATTCATCTATCTATATATGAGATAACAGAGGGAAACCTAAATATAAAAACTGCTACTGTAGACGAACGCTTCAACCTAGAAGAACAAAATTTGGTGAGCCAAGTGGGATTTGTGTACTGATCATTACCACCACGTATCATCAAGATTGGGTGAAAAAATATTTGCTGGTATTTCGGAAACTCGTTATTTCGTAGAAGCTTGGCAACCCCTCTCAATGAAAGTGCTTTTCCACAGTGTGTGCCTAGGGCTACTTGAAAAGGAAACAAACCATAGAGACAAAACTGAGAACTCCACATTTTTTCAAGTCTCAAAGAGCTACTACAAACCATGTTGGATTTAGAGTTGCAAATTCATCTATCTATATATGAGATAACAGATGGAAACCTAAATATAAAAACTGCTACTGTAGACGAACGCTTCAACCTAGAAGAACAAAATTTGGTGAGCCAAGTGGGATTTGTGTACTGATCATTACCACCACGTATCATCAAGATTGGGTGAAAAAATATTTGCTGGTATTTCGGAAACTCATTATTTCGGAGAAGCTTGGCAACCCCTCTCAATGAAAGTGCGTTTCCACAGTCTGTGCCTAGGGCTACATGAAGAGGAAGAAAACCATAGAGACAAAACTGAGAACTCCTTTATTTTGTCAATTTTCAAAGAGATACTACAAACCATGTTGGATTTAGAGTTCCAAATTCATCTATCTATATATCAGAGAATCGAGGGAAACCTAAATATAAAAACTGCTACTGTAGACGAACGCTTCAACCTAGAAGAACAAAATTTGGTAAGCCAAGTGGGATTTGTGTACTGATCATTACCATCAAGTATCATCAAGATTGGGTGAATAAATATTTGCTGGTATTTCGGAAACTCGTTATTTCGTAGAAGCTTGCCGACCCATCTCAATGAAAGAGCTTTTCCACAGTGTGTGCCTAGGGCTACTTGAAGAGGAAACAAACCATAGAGACAAAACTGAGAACTCCTTTATTTTGTCAAGTCTCAAAGAGCTACTACAAACCATTTTGGATTTCGAGTTCCAAATTCATCTATCTATATATGAGAGAACAGAGTGAAACCTAAATATAAAAACTGCTACTGTAGATGAACGCTTCAACCTAGAAGAACAAAATTTTTTGAGCCAAGTGGGAATTGTGTTCTGATAATTAGCACCAAGTATCATCAAGATTGGGTGAAAAAATATTTGCTGGTATTTCGGAAACTCGTTATTTCTTAGAAGCTTGGCAACCCATCTCAATGAAAGTGCTTTTCCACAGTGTGTGAATAGGGCTAATTGAAGAGGAAACAAACCATAGAGACAAATCTGAGAACTCCTTTATTTTGACAAGTCTCAAAGAGCTACTACAAACCATGTTGGATTTAGAGTTCCAAATTCATCTATCTATATATGAGATAACAGAGGGAAACCTAAATATAAAAACTGCTACTGTAGACGAACGCTTCAACCTAGAAGAACAAAATTTGGTGAGCCAAGTGGGATTTGTGTACTGATCTTTACCGCCACGTATCATCAAGATTGGGTGAAAAAATATTTGCTGGTATTTCGGAAACTCGTTTTTTCTTAGAAGCTTGGCAACCCCTCTCAATCAAAGTGCTTTTCCACAGTGTGTGCCTAGGGCTACTTGAAGAGGAAACAAACCATAGAGACAAAACTGACAACTCCGTTATTTTTTCAAGTCTCAAAGAGCTACTACAAACCATGTTGGATTTAGAGTTCCAAATTCATCTATCTATATATGAGTTAACAGAGGGAAACCTAAATATAAAAACTGCTACTGTAGACGAACGCTTCAACCTAGAAGAACAAAATTTTGCGAGCCAAGTGGGATTTGTGTACTGATCATTACCACCAAGTATCATCAAGATTCAGTGAAAAAATATTTGCTGGTATTTCGGAAACTCGTAATTTCTTAGAAGCTTGGCAACCCCTCTCAATGAAAGTGCTTTTCCACAATCTGTCCCTAGGGCTACACGAAGAGGAAACAAACCATAGAGACAAAACAGACAACTCCTTTATTTTGTCAAGTTTCAAAGAGCTACTGCAAACCATGTTGGATTTAGAGTTCCAAATTCATCTATCTGTATATCAGAGAATCGAGGGAAACCTAAATATATAAACTGCTACTGTAGACGAACGCTTCAACATAGAAGAACAAAATTTGGTGAGCCAAGTGGGATTTGTGTACTGATCATTACCACCAAGTATCATCAAGATTGGGTGAATAAATATTTGCTGGTATTTCGGAAACTCGTTATTTCTTAGAAGCTTGGCAACCATTCTCAATGAAAGTGCTTTTCCACAGTGTGTGCCTAGGGCTACTTGAAGAGGAAACAAACCATAGAGACAAATCTGAGAACTCCTTTATTTTTACAAGTCTCAAAGAGCTACTACAAACCATGTTGGATTTAGAGTTCCAAATTCATCTATCTATATATGAGATAACAGAGGGAAACCTAAATATAAAAACTGCTACTGTAGACGAACGCTTCAACCTAGAAGAACAAAATTTGGTGAGCCAATTGGATTTGTGTACTGATCATTACCACCACGTATCATCAAGATTGGGTGAAAAAATATTTGCTGGTATTTCGGAAACTCGTTTTTTCTTAGAAGCTTGGCAACCCCTCTCAATTAAAGTGCTTTTCCACAGTGTGTGCCTAGGGCTACTTGAAGAGGAAACAAAAAATAGCGACAAAACTGAGAACTCCGTTATTTTTTCAAGTCTCAAAGAGCTACTACAAACCATGTTGGATTTAGAGTTCCAAATTCATCTTTCTATATAGGAGAGAACAGAGGGAAACCTAAATATAAAAACTGCTACTGTAGACGAACGCTTCAACCTAGATGAACAAAATTTGGTGAGCCAAGTGGGATTTGTGTACTGATCATTAGCACCAAGTATCATCAAGATTGGGTGAAAAAATGTTTGCTGGTATTTCGGAAACTCGTTATTTCTTAGAAGTTTGGCAACCCCTCTCAATGAAAGTGCTTTTCCACACTCTGTGCCTTGGGCTACTTGAAGAGGAAACAAACCATAGAGAAAAAACTGAGAACTCGGTTATTTTTTCAAGTCTCAAAGAGCTACTACAAACCATGTTGGATTTCGAGTTCCAAATTCATCTATCTATATATTAGAGAATCGAGGGAAACCTAAATATAAAAACTGCTACTATAGACGAACGCTTCAACCTAGATGAACAAAATTTGGTGAGCCAAGTGGGATTTGTGTACTGATCATTAGCACCAAGTATCATCAAGATTGGGTGAAAAAATATTTGCTGGTATTTCGGAAACTCGTTATTTCTTAGAAGCTTGGCAACCCCTCTCAATGAAAGTGCTTTCCACAGTCTGTGCCTAGGGCTACTTGAAGAGGAAACAAACCATAGAAACAAAACTGAGAACTCCTTTATTTTGTCAAGTTTCAAAGAGCTACTACAAACCATGTTGGATTTCGAGTTCCAAATTCATCTATCTATATATTAGAGAATCGAGGGAAACCTAAATATAAAAACTGCTACTGTAGACGAACGCTTCAACCTAGAAGAACAAAATTTGGTGAGCCAAGTGGGATTTGTGTACTGATCATTACCACCAAGTATCATCAAGATTTTTTGAATAAATATTTGCTCGTATTTCGGAAACTCGTTATTTCTTAGAAGCTTGGCAACCCATCTCAATGAAAGTGCTTTTCCAAGGTGTGTTCCTAGGGCTACTTGAAGTGGAAACAAACCATAGAGACAACACTGACAACTCCTTTATTTTGTCAAGTTTCAAAGAGCTACTACAAACCATGTTGGATTTAGAGTTCCAAATTCATCTATCTGTATATCAGAGAATCGAGGGAAACCTAAATATAAAAACTGCTACTGTAGACGAACGCTTCAACCTAAAAGAACAAAATTTGGTGAGCCAAGTGGGATTTGTGTACTGATCATTACCACCAAGTATCATCAAGATTGGGTGAAAAAATATTTGCTGGTATTTCGGAAACTCGTTTTTTCTTAGAAGCTTGGCAACCCCTCTCAATTAAAGTGCTTTTCCACAGTGTGTGCCTAGGGCTACTTGAAGAGGAAACAAACCATAGAGACAAAACTGAGAACTCCGTTATTTTTTCAAGTTTCAAAGAGCTACTACAAACTATGTTTTATTTAGTGTTCCAAATTCATCTATCTATATAGGAGAGAACAGAGGGAAAAATAAGTATAAAAACTGCTACTGTAGACGAACGCTTCAACCTAGAAGAACAAAATTTGGTGAGCCTAGTGGGATTTGTGTACTGATCATTACCACCAAGTATCATCCAGATTCGGTGAAAAAATATTTGCTGGTATTTGAGAAACTCGTAATTTCTTAGAAGTTTGGCAACCCCTCTCAATGAAAGTGCTTTTCCACAGTCTGTGCCTAGGGCTTCTTGAAGAGGAAACAAACCATAGAGACAAAACTGAGAACTCCTTTATTTTGTCAAGTTTCAAAGAGCTACTACAAACCATGTTGGATTTAGAGTTCCAAATTCATCTATCTATATATGAGAGAACAGAGTGAAACAATATCTAAAAACTGCTACTGTAGACGAACGCTTCAACCTAGAAGAACAAAATTTGGTGAGCCAAGTAGGATTTGTGTACTGATCATTACCACCAAGTATCATCAAAATTGGGTGAAAAATTATTTGCTGGTATTTCGGAAACTCGTAATTTTTTAGAAGTTTGGCAACCCCTCTCAATGAAAGTGCTTTTCCACAGTCTGTGCCTAGGGCTACTTGAAGAGGAAACAAACCATAGCGACAAAACTGAGAACTCCTTTATTTTGTCAAGTTACAAAGAGCTACTACAAACCATGTTGGATTTAGAGTTCCAAATTCATCTTTCTTTATAGGAGAGAACAGAGGGAAACCTAAATTTCAAAACTGCTACTGTAGACGAACGCTTCAACCTAGATGAACAAAATTTGGTGAGCCAAGTGGGATTTATGTACTGATCATTAGCACCAAGTATCATCAAGATTGGGTGAAAAAATATTTGCTGGTATTTCGGAAACTCGTTATTTCTTAGAAGCTTGTCAACCCCTCTCAATGAAAGTGCTTTTCCACACTCTGTGCCTTGGGCTACTTGAAGAGGAAACAAACCATAGAGACAAAACTGAGAACTCCGTTATTTTTTCAAGTCTCAAAGAGCTACTACAAACCATGTTGGATTTCGAGTTCCAAATTCATCTATCTATATATCAGAGAATCGAGGGAAACCTAAATATAAAAACTGCTACTCGAGACGAACGCTTCATCCTAGATGAACAAAATTTGGTGAGCCAAGTGGGATTTGTGTACTCAACATTAGCACCAAGTATCATCAAGATTTGGTGAAAAAATATTTGCTGGTATTTCGGAAACTCGTTATTTCTTAGAAGCTTGGCAACCCCTCTCAATGAAAGTGCTTTTCCACATTCTGTGCCTAGGGCTACTTGAAGAGGAAACAAACAATAGTGAAAAAACTGAGAACTCCTTTATTTTGTCAAGTTTCAAAGAGCTACTACAAACCATGTTGGATTTAGAGTTCCAAATTCATCTATCTATATGGGAGAGAACAGAGGGAAACCTAAATATAAAAACTGCTACTGTAGACGAACGCTTCAACCTAGAAGAATAAAATTTGGTGAGCCAAGTGGGATTTGTGTACTGATCATTACCACCACGTATCATCAAGATTGGGTGAAAAAATATTTGCTGGTATTTCGGAAACTCGTTATTTCGTAGAAGCTTGGCAACCCCTCTCAATGAAAGTGCTTTTCCACAGTGTGTGCCTAGGGCTACTTGAAGAGGAAACAAACCATAGAGACAAAACTGAGAACTCCATATTTTTTCAAGTCTCAAAGAGCTACTACAAACCATGTTGGATTTAGAGTTGCAAATTCATCTATCTATATATGAGATAACAGATGGAAACCTAAATATAAAAACTGCTACTGTAGACGAACGCTTCAACCTAGAAGAACAAAATTTGGTGAGCCAAGTGGGATTTGTGTACTGATCATTACCACCACGTATCATCAAGATTGGGTGAAAAAATATTTGCTGGTATTTCGGAAACTCATTATTTCGGAGAAGCTTGGCAACCCCTCTCAATGAAAGTGCGTTTCCACAGTCTGTGCCTAGGGCTACATGAAGAGGAAGAAAACCATAGAGACAAAACTGAGAACTCCTTTATTTTGTCAATTTTCATAGAGATACTACAAACCATGTTGGATTTAGAGTTCCAAATTCATCTATCTATATATCAGAGAATCGAGGGAAACCTAAATATAAAAACTGCTACTGTAGACGAACGCTTCAACCTAGAAGAACAAAATTTGGTAAGCCAAGTGGGATTTGTGTACTGATCATTACCACCAAGTATCATCAAGATTGGGTGAATAAATATTTGCTGGTATTTCGGAAACTCGTTATTTCGTAGAAGCTTGCCAACCCATCTCAATGAAAGAGCTTTTCCACAGTGTGTGCCTAGGGCTACTTGAAGAGGAAACAAACCATAGAGACAAAACTGAGAACTCCTTTATTTTGTCAAGTCTCAAAGAGCTACTACAAACCATTTTGGATTTCGAGTTCCAAATTCATCTATCTATATGGGAGAGAACAGAGTGAAACCTAAATATAAAAACTGCTACTGTAGACGAACGCTTCAACCTAGAAGAACAAAATTTTTTGAGCCAAGTGGGAATTGTGTTCTGATCATTAGCACCAAGTATCATCAAGATTGGGTGAAAAAATATTTGCTGGTATTTCGGAAACTCGTTATTTCTTAGAAGCTTGGCAACCCATCTCAATGAAAGTGCTTTTCCACAGTGTGTGAATAGGGCTAATTGAAGAGGAAACAAACCATAGAGACAAATCTGAGAACTCCTTTATTTTGACAAGTCTCAAAGAGCTACTACAAACCATGTTGGATTTAGAGTTCCAAATTCATCTATCTATATATGAGATAACAGAGGGAAACCTAAATATAAAAACTGCTACTGTAGACGAACGCTTCAACCTAGAAGAACAAAATTTGGTGAGCCAAGTGGGATTTGTGTACTGATCTTTACCGCCACGTATCATCAAGATTGGGTGAAAAAATATTTGCTGGTATTTCGGAAACTCGTTTTTTCTTAGAAGCTTGGCAACCCCTCTCAATCAAAGTGCTTTTCCACAGTGTGTGCCTAGGGCTACTTGAAGAGGAAACAAACCATAGAGACAAAACTGACAACTCCGTTATTTTTTCAAGTCTCAAAGAGCTACTACAAACCATGTTGGATTTAGAGTTCCAAATTCATCTATCTATATATGAGTTAACAGAGGGAAACCTAAATATAAAAACTGCTACTGTAGACGAACGCTTCAACCTAGAAGAACAAAATTTTGCGAGCCAAGTGGGATTTGTGTACTGATCATTACCACCAAGTATCATCAAGATTCAGTGAAAAAATATTTGCTGGTATTTCGGAAACTCCTAATTTCTTAGAAGCTTGGCAACCCCTCTCAATGAAAGTGCTTTTCCACAGTCTGTGCCTAGGGCTACACGAAGAGGAACCAAACCATAGAGACAAAACAGACAACTCCTTTATTTTGTCAAGTTTCAAAGAGCTACTACAAACCATGTTGGATTTAGAGTTCCAAATTCATCTATCTGTATATCAGAGAATCGAGGGAAACCTAAATATAAAAACTGCTACTGTAGACGAACGCTTCAACATAGAAGAACAAAATTTGGTGAGCCAAGTGGGATTTGTGTACTGATCATTACCACCAAGTATCATCAAGATTGGGTGAATAAATATTTGCTGGTATTTCGGAAACTCGTTATTTCTTAGAAGCTTGGCAACCATTCTCAATGAAAGTGCTTTTCCACAGTGTGTGCCTAGGGCTACTTGAAGAGGAAACAAACCATAGAGACAAATCTGAGAACTCCTTTATTTTTACAAGTCTCAAAGAGCTACTACAAACCATGTTGGATTTAGAGTTCCAAATTCATCTATCTATATATGAGATAACAGAGGGAAACCTAAATATAAAAACTGCTACTGTAGACGAACGCTTCAACCTAGAAGAACAAAATTTGGTGAGCCAATTGGATTTGTGTACTGATCATTACCACCACGTATCATCAAGATTGGGTGAAAAAATATTTGCTGGTATTTCGGAAACTCGTTTTTTCTTAGAAGCTTGGCAACCCCTCTCAATTAAAGTGCTTTTCAACAGTGTGTGCCTAGGGCTACTTGAAGAGGAAACAAAAAATAGCGACAAAACTGAGAACTCCGTTATTTTTTCAAGTCTCAAAGAGCTACTACAAACCATGCTGGATTTAGAGTTCCAAATTCATTTTCTATATAGGAGAGAACAGAGGGAAACATAAATATAAAAACTGCTACTGTAGACGAACGCTTCAACCTAGATGAACAAAATTTCGTGAGCCAAGTGGGATTTGTGTACTGATCATTAGCACCAAGTATCATCAAGATTGGGTGAAAAAATGTTTGCTGGTATTTCGGAAACTCGTTATTTCTTAGAAGTTTGGCAACCCCTCTCAATGAAAGTGCTTTTCCACACTCTGTGCCTTGGGCTACTTGAAGAGGAAACAAACCATAGAGAAAAAACTGAGAACTCGGTTATTTTTTCAAGTCTCAAAGAGCTACTACAAACCATGTTGGATTTCGAGTTCCAAATTCATCTATCTATATATTAGAGAATCGAGGGAAACCTAAATATAAAAACTGCTACTATAGACGAACGCTTCAACCTAGATGAACAAAATTTGGTGAGCCAAGTGGGATTTGTGTACTGATCATTAGCACCAAGTATCATCAAGATTGGGTGAAAAAATATTTGCTGGTATTTCGGAAACTCGTTATTTCTTAGAAGCTTGGCAACCCCTCTCAATGAAAGTGCTTTCCACAGTCTGTGCCTAGGGCTACTTGAAGAGGAAACAAACCATAGAAACAAAACTGAGAACTCCTTTATTTTGTCAAGTTTCAAAGAGCTACTACAAACCATGTTGGATTTCGAGTTCCAAATTCATCTATCTATATATTAGAGAATCGAGGGAAACCTAAATATAAAAACTGCTACTGTAGACGAACGCTTCAACCTAGAAGAACAAAATTTGGTGAGCCAAGTGGGATTTGTGTACTGATCATTACCACCAAGTATCATCAAGATTTTTTGAATAAATATTTGCTCGTATTTCGGAAACTCGTTATTTCTTAGAAGCTTGGCAACCCATCTCAATGAAAGTGCTTTTCCAAGGTGTGTTCCTAGGGCTACTTGAAGTGGAAACAAACCATAGAGACAACACTGAGAACTTCTTTATTTTGTCAAGTCTCAAAGAGCTACTACAAACCATGTTGGATTTAGAGTTCCAAATTCATCTATCTATATATGAGATAACAGAGGGAAACCTAAATATAAAAACTGCTACTGTAGACGAACGCTTCAACCTAAAAGAACAAAATTTGGTGAGCCAAGTGGGATTTGTGTACTGATCATTTCCACCAAGTATCATCAAGATTGGGTGAAAAAATATTTGCTGGTATTTCGGAAACTCGTTTTTTCTTAGAAGCTTGGCAACCCCTCTCAATTAAAGTGCTTTTCCACAGTGTGTGCCTAGGGCTACTTGAAGAGGAAACAAACCATAGAGACAAAACTGAGAACTCCGTTATTTTTTCAAGTTTCAAAGAGCTACTACAAACCATGTTTTATTTAGAGTTCCAAATTCATCTATCTATATAGGAGAGAACAGAGGGAAAAATAAGTATAAAAACCGCTACTGTAGACGAACGCTTCAACCTAGAAGAACAAAATTTGGTGAGCCTAGTGGGATTTGTGTACTGATCATTACCACCAAGTATCATCCAGATTCGGTGAAAAAATATTTGCTGCTATTTGAGAAACTCGTAATTTCTTAGAAGTTTGGCAACCCCTCTCAATGAAAGTGCTTTTCCACAGTCTGTGCCTAGGGCTTCTTGAAGAGGAAACAAACCATAGAGACAAAACTGAGAACTCCTTTATTTTGTCAAGTTTCAAAGAGCTACTACAAACCATGTTGGATTTAGAGTTCCAAATTCATCTATCTATATATGAGAGAACAGAGTGAAACAATATCTAAAAACTGCTACTGTAGACGAACGCTTCAACCTAGAAGAACAAAATTTGGTGAGCCAAGTAGGATTTGTGTACTGATCATTACCACCAAGTATCATCAAGATTGGGTGAAAAATTATTTGCTGGTATTTCGGAAACTCGTAATTTTTTAGAAGTTTGGCAACCCCTCAAATGAAAGTGCTTTTCCACAGTCTGTGCCTAGGGCTACTTGAAGAGGAAACAAACCATAGCGACAAAACTGAGAACTCCTTTATTTTGTCAAGTTACAAAGAGCTACTACAAACCATGTTGGATTTAGAGTTCCAAATTCATCTTTCTTTATAGGAGAGAACAGAGGGAAACCTAAATATCAAAACTGCTACTGTAGACGAACGCTTCAACCTAGATGAACAAAATTTGGTGAGCCAAGTGGGATTTATGTACTGATCATTAGCACCAAGTATCATCAAGATTGGGTGAAAAAATATTTGCTGGTATTTCGGAAACTCGTTATTTCTTAGAAGCTTGTCAACCCCTCTCAATGAAAGTGCTTTTCCACACTCTGTGCCTTGGGCTACTTGAAGAGGAAACAAACCATAGAGACAAAACTGAGAACTCCGTTATTTTTTCAAGTCTCAAGAGCTACTACAAACCATGTTGGATTTCGAGTTCCAAATTCATCTATCTATATATCAGAGAATCGAGGGAAACCTAAATATAAAAACTGCTACTCGAGACGAACGCTTCATCCTAGATGAACAAAATTTGGTGAGCCAAGTGGGATTTGTGTACTCAACATTAGCACCAAGTATCATCAAGTTTTGGTGAAAAAATATTTGCTGGTATTTCGGAAACTCGTTATTTCTTAGAAGCTTGGCAACCCCTCTCAATGAAAGTGCTTTTCCACATTCTGTGCCTAGGGCTACTTGAAGAGGAAACAAACCATAGTGAAAAAACTGAGAACTCCTTTATTTTGTCAAGTTTCAAAGAGCTACTACAAACCATGTTGGATTTAGAGTTCCAAATTCATCTATCTATATGGGAGAGAACAGAGGGAAACCTAAATATAAAAACTGCTACTGTAGACGAACGCTTCAACCTAGAAGAACAAAATTTGGTGAGCCAAGTGGGATTTGTGTACTGATCATTACCAGCAAGTATCATCAAGATTGGGTGAAAAAATATTTGCTGGTATTTCGGAAACTCGTTATTTCTTAGAAGCTTGGCAACCCCTCTCAATGAAAGTGCTTTCCACAGTCTGTGCCTAGGGCTACTTGAAGAGGAAACAAACCATAGAGACAAAACTGAGAACTCCTTTATTTTGCCAAGTTTCAAAGAGCTACTACAAGCCATGTTGGATTTAGAGTTCCAAATTCATCTATCTATATATCTGAGAATGGAGGGAAACCTAAATATAAAAACTGCTACTGTAGACGAACGCTTCAACCTAGAAGAACAAAATTTGGTGAGCCAAGTGGGATTTGTGTACTGATCATTACCACCAAGTATCATCAAGATTGGGTGAAAAAATATTTGCTGGTATTTCAGAAACTCGTTATTTCTTAGAAGCTTGGCAACCCAACTCAATGAAAGTGCTTTTCCACAGTCTGTGCCTAGGGCTACTTGAAGAGGAAACAAACCATAGAGACAAAACTGAGAACTCCTTTATTTTGTCAAGTCTCAAAGAGCTACTACAAACCATGTTGGATTTCGAGTTCCAAATTCATCTATCTATATATGAGATAACAGAGGGAAACCTAAATATAAAAACTGCTACTGTAGACGAACGCTTCAACCTAGAAGAACAAAATTTGGTGAGCCAAGTGGGATTTGTGTACTGATCATTACCACCACGTATCATCAAGATTGGGTGAAAAAATATTTGCTGGTATTTCGGAAACTCGTTATTTCGTAGAAGCTTGGCAACCCCTCTCAATGAAAGTGCTTTTCCACAGTGTGTGCCTAGGGCTACTTGAAGAGGAAACAAACCATAGAGACAAAACTGAGAAATCCATATTTTTTCAAGTCTCAAAGAGCTACTACAAACCATGTTGGATTTAGAGTTGCAAATTCATCTATCTATATATGAGATAACAGAGGGAAACCTAAATATAAAAACTGCTACTGTAGACGAACGCTTCAACCTAGAAGAACAAAATTTGGTGAGCCAAGTGGGATTTGTGTACTGATCATTACCACCACGTATCATCAAGATTGGGTGAAAAAATATTTGCTGGTATTTCGGAAACTCGTTATTTCGGAGAAGCTTGGCAACCCCTCTCAATGAAAGTGCTTTTCCACAGTCTGTGCCTAGGGCTACATGAAGAGGAATAAAACCATAGAGACAAAACTGAGAACTCCTTTATTTTGTCAATTTTCAAAGAGCTACTACAAACCATGTTGGATTTAGAGTTCCAAATTCATCTATCTATATATCAGAGAATCGAGGGAAACCTAAATATAAAAACTGCTACTGTAGACGTACGCTTCAACCTAGAAGAACAAAATTTGGTAAGCCAAGTGGGATTTGTGTACTGATCATTACCACCAAGTATCATCAAGATTGGGTGAATAAATATTTGCTGGTATTTCGGAAACTCGTTATTTCGTAGAAGCTTGGCAACCCATCTCAATGAAAGAGCTTTTCCACAGTGTGTGCCTAGGGCTACTTGAAGAGGAAACAAACCATAGAGACAAAACTGAGAACTCCTTTATTTTGTCAAGTCTCAAAGAGCTACTACAAACCATTTTGGATTTCGAGTTCCAAATTCATCTATCTATATATGAGAGAACAGAGTGAAACCTAAATATAAAAACTGCTACTGTAGACGAACGCTTCAACCTAGAAGAACAAAATTTTTTGAGCCAAGTGGGAATTGTGTACTGATCATTAGCACCAAGTATCATCAAGATTGGTTGAAAAAATATTTGCTGGTATTTCGGAAACTCGTTATTTCTTAGAAGCTTGGCAACCCCTCTCAATGAAAGTGCTTTTCCAAAGTCTGTGCCTATGGCTACTTGAAGAGGAAACAAACCATAGCGACAAAACTGAGAACTCCTTTATTTTGTCAAGTTTCAAAGAGCTACTACAAACCATGTTGGATTTAGAGTTCCAAATTCATCTTTCTATATAGGAGAGAACAGAGGGAAACCTAATATAAAAACTGCTACTGTAGACGAACGCTTCAACCTAGAAGAACAAAATTTGGTGAGCCAAGTGGGATTTGTGTACTGATCTTTACCACCACGTATCATCAAGATTGGGTGAAAAAATATTTGCTGGTATTTCGGAAACTCGTTTTTTCTTAGAAGCTTGGCAACCCCTCTCAATCAAAGTGCTTTTCCACAGTGTGTGCCTAGGGCTACTTGAAGAGGAAACAAACCATAGAGACAAAACTGACAACTCCGTTATTTTTCAAGTCTCAAAGAGCTACTACAAACCATGTTGGATTTAGAGTTCCAAATTCATCTATCTATATATGAGTTAACAGAGGGAAACCTAAATATAAAAACTGCTACTGTAGACGAACGCTTCAACCTAGAAGACAAAATTTTGTGAGCCAAGTGGGATTTGTGTACTGATCATTACCACCAAGTATCATCAAGATTCAGTGAAAAAATATTTGCTGGTATTTCGGAAACTCGTAATTTCTTAGAAGCTTGGCAACCCCTCTCAATGAAAGTGCTTTTCCACAGTCTGTGCCTAGGGCTACACGAAGAGGAAACAAACCATAGAGACAAAACAGACAACTCCTTTATATTGTCAAGTTTCAAAGAGCTACTACAAACCATGTTGGATTTAGAGTTCCAAATTCATCTATCTATATATCAGAGAATCGAGGAACCTAAATATAAAAACTGCTACTGTAGACGAACGCTTCAACATAGAAGAACAAAATTTGGTGAGCCAAGTGGGATTTGTGTACTGATCATTACCACCAAGTATCATCAAGATTGGGTGAATAAATATTTGCTGGTATTTCGGAAACTCGTTATTTCTTAGAAGTTTGGCAACCATTCTCAATGAAAGTGCTTTTCCACAGTGTGTGCCTAGGGCTACTTGAAGAAGAAACAAACCATAGAGACAAATCTGAGAACTCCTTTATTTTGACAAGTCTCAAAGAGCTACTACAAACCATGTTGGATTTAGAGTTCCAAATTCATCTATCTATATATGGGATAACAGAGGGAAACCTAAATATAAAAACTGGTACTGTAGACGAACGCTTCAACCTAGAAGAACAAAATTTGGTGAGCCAATTGGATTTGTGTACAGATCATTACCACCACGTATCATCAAGATTGGGTGAAAAAATATTTGCTGGTATTTCGGAAACTCGTTTTTTCTTAGAAGCTTGGCAACCCCTCTCAATTAAAGTGCTTTTCCACAGTGTGTGAATAGGGCTACTTGAAGAGGAACAAACCATAGAGACAAAACTGAGAACTCCGTTATTTTTTCAAGTCTCAAAGAGCTACTACAAACCATGTTGGATTTAGAGTTCCAAATTCATCAATCTATATATGAGATAACAGAGGGAAACCTAAATATAAAAACTGCTACTGAAGACGAACGCTTCACACTAGAAGAACAAAATTGGTGAGCCAAGTGGCATTTGTGTACTGATCATTACCACCAAGTATCATCAAGATTCGGTGAAGAAATATTTGCTGGTATTTCAGAAACTCGTAATTTCTTAGAAGCTTGGCAACCCCTCTCAATGAAAGTGCTTTTCCACAGACTGTGCCTAGGGCTACTTGAAGAGGAAACAACCATAGAGACAAAACTGAGAACTCCTTTATTTTGTCAAGTTTCAAAGAGCTACTACAAACCATGTTGGATTTAGAGTTCCAAATTCATCTATCTATATAGGAGAGAACAGAGGGTAACCTAAATATAAAAACTGCTACTGTAGACGAATGCTTCAACCTAGAGTAAAAAAATTTGGTGAGCCAAGTTGGAAATGTGTACTGATCTTTACCTCCAAGTATCATCAAGATTGGGTGAAAAAATATTTGCTGGTATTTCGAAAACTATTTATTTCTTAGAAGCTTGGCAACCCCTCTCAATGAAAGTGCTTTTCCACAGTGTGTGCCTAGGGCTACTTGAAGAGGAAACAAACCATAGAGACAAAACTGAGAACTCCTTTATTTTGTCAAGTTCCAAAGAGCTACTACAAACCATGTTGGATTTTAGAGTTCCAAATTCATCTGTCTATATGGAGAGAAGAGAGGGAAACCTAAATATAAAACAGCTACTGTAGACGAATGATTCAACCTAGAAGAACAAAATTTGGTGAGCCAAGTGGGATTTGTGTACTGATCATTACCACCAAGTATCATCAAGATAGGGTGAATAAATATTTGCTGGTATTTCGGAAACTCGTTATTTCTTAGAAGCTTGGCCACCCATCTCAATGAAAGTGCTTTTCCAGAGTGTGTGCCTAGGGCTACTTGAAGAGGGAAACAAATCATAGAGACAAAACTGAGAACTCCTTTATTTTGTCAAGTCTCATAAAGCTACTACAAACCATTTTGGATTTCGAGTTCCAAATTCATCTATCTAAATATGAGAGAACAGAGTGAAACCTAAAATATAAAAACTGCTAATGTAGACGAACGCTTCAACCTAGAAGAACAAAATTTTTTGAGCCAAGTGGGAATTGTGTACTGATCATTAGCACCAAGTATCATCAAGATTGGGTGAAAAAATATTTGCTGGTATTTCAGAAACTCGTTATTTCTTAGAAGCTTGGCACCCCTCTCAATGAAAGTGCTTTTCCACAGTCTGTGCCTATGGCTACTTGAAGAGGAAAACAAACCATAGCGACAAAACTGAGAACTCCTTTATTTTGTCAAGTTTCAAAGAGCTACTACAAACCATGTTGGATTTAGAGGTCCAAATTCATCTTTCTATATAGGAGAGAACAGAGGGAAACCTAAATATAAATACTGCTACTGTAGACGAACGCTTCAACCTAGAAGAACAAAATTTGGTGAGCCAAGTGGGATTTGTGTACTGATCATTACCACCACGTATCATCAAGATTGGGTGAAAAAATATTGCTGGTATTTCGGAAACTCGTTTTTTCTTAGAAGATTGGCAACCCCTCTCAATGAAAGTGCTTTTAAACAGTGTGTGCCTTGGGCTACTTGAAGAGGAAACAAACCATAGAGACAAAACTGAGAACTCCTTTATTTTCCAAGTTTCAAAGAGCTACTACAAACCATGTTGGATTTAGAGTTCCAAATTCATCTATCTATATATCTTGAGAATCGAGGGAAACCTAAATATAAAAACTGCTACTGTAGACGAACGCTTCAACCTAGAAGAACAAAATTTGGTGAGCCAAGTGGGATTTGTGTACTGATCATTACACCAAGTATCATCAAGATTTTTTGAATAAATATTTGCTGGTATTTCGGAAACTCGTAATTTCTTAGAAGCTTGGCAACCCATCTCAATGAAAGTGCTTTTCCACACTGTGTGCCTAGGGCTACTTGAAGAGGAAACAAACCATAGAGACAAAACTGAGAACTACTTTATTTTGTCAATCTCAAAGAGCTACTACAAACCATGTTGGATTTAGAGTTCCAAATTCATCTATCTATATATGATATAACAGAGGAAACCTAAATATAAAAACTGCTACTGTAGCACAACGCTTCAACCTAAAAGAACAAAATTTGGTGAGCCAAGTGGGATTTGTGTACTGATCATTAGCACCAAGTATCATCAAGACTGGGTGAAAAAATATTTGCTGGTATTTCGGAAACTCGTTTTTTCTTAGAAGCTTGGCAACCCCTCTCAATGAAAGTGCTTTTCCACAGTGAGTGCCTAGGGCTACTTGAAGTGGAAACAAAACCATAGAGACAAAACGGAGAACTCCGTTATTTTTTCAAGTTTCAAAGAGCTACTACAAACCATGATGGATTTAGAGTTCCAAATTCATCTATCTATATAGGAGAGAACAGAGGGAAAAAATAAGTATAAAAACTGCTACTGTAGACGAATGCTTCAACCTAGAAGAACAAAAATTGGTGGGCCTAGTGGGATTTGTGTATGATCATTACCACCATGTATCATCCAGATTCGGTGAATAAATATTTGCTGGTATTTGAGAAACTCGTAATTTCTTAGAAGCTTGGCAACCCCTCTCAATGAAAGTGCTTTTCCACAGTCTGTGCCTAGGGCTACTTCAAGAGGAAACAAACAATAGAGACAAAACTGAGAACTCCTTTATTTTTTCAAGTTTCAAAGAGCTACTACAAACCATGTTGGATTTCGAGTTCCAAATTCATCTATTTATATAGGAGAGAACAGAGGGTAACCTAAATATAAAAACTGCTACTGTAGACGAACGCTTCAACCTAGAATAACAAAATTTGGTGAGCCAAGTTGGAAATGTGTACTAATCATTACCTCCAAGTATCATCAAGATTGGGTGAAAAAATATTGCTGGTATTTCGGAAACTCGTTATTTCTTAGAAGCTTGGCAACCCCTCTCAATTAAAGTGCTTTCCAAGGTCTGTGACTAGGGCTACTTGAAGAGGAAACAAACCATAGCGACAAAACTGAGAACTCTTTATTTTGTCAAGTTTCAAAGAGCTACTACAAACCATGTTGGATTTAGAGTTCCAAATTCATCTATCTATATATGAGAGAACAGAGTGAAACCTAAATATAAAAACTGCTACTGTAGACGAACGCCTTCAACCTAGAAGAACCAAATTTGGTGAGCAAGTGGGATTTGTGTACTGATCATTACCACCAAGTATCCATCAAGATTGGGTGAAAAAATATTTGCTGGTATTTTGGAAACTCGTTATTTCTTAGAAGCTTGGCAACCCCTCTCAATGAAAGTGCTTTTCCACAGTCTGTGCCTAGGGCTACTTGAAGATGAAACAAACCATAGCGACAAAACTGAGAACTCCTTTATTTTGTCAAGTTTCAAAGAGCTACTACAAACCATGTTGGATTTAGAGTTATAAATTCATCTTTCTTTATAGGAGAGAACAGAGGGAAACCTGAATATAAAAAACTGCTACTGTAGACGAACGCTTCAACCTAAAAGAACAAAATTTGGTGAGCCAAGTGGGATTTGTGTACTGATCAATTACCACCAAGTATCCTCAAGATTGGGTGAAAAAATATTGCTGGTATTTCGGAAACTCGTTTTTTTCTTAGAACCTTGGCAACCGCTCTCAATGAAAGTGCTTTTCCACAGTGTGTGCCTAGGGCTACTTGAAGAGGAAACAAACCATAGAGACAAAACTGAGAACTCCGTTATTTTTTCAAGATTCAAAGAGCTGCTACAAACCATGTTGGAGTTAAAGTTCCAATTCATCTATCTATATAGGAGAGAACAGAGGGAAAAATAAGTATAAAAACTGCTACTGTAGACCAACGCTTCAACCTAGAAGAACAAATTTGGTGAGCCTAGTGGGATTCGTGTACTGATCATTACCACCAAGTATCATCGAGATTCGGTGAAAAAATATTTGCTGGTATTTGAGAAACTCGTAATTTCTTAGAAGCTTGGCAACCCATCTCAATGAAAGTGCTTTTCCACAGTCTGCGTCTAGGGCTACTTGAAGAGGAAACAAACAATAGAGACAAACTGAGAACTCCTTTATTTTGTCAAGTTTCAAAGAGCTACTAGAAACCATGTTGGATTTCGAGTTCAAAATTCATCTATTTATATAGAGGAGAGAACAGAGGGTAACCTAAATATAAAAACTGCTACTGTAGAACGACGCTTCAACCTAGAATAACCAAAATTTGGTGAGCCAAGTTGGAAATGTGTACTAATCATTACCTCCAAGTATCATCAAGATTGGGTGAAAAAATATTTGCTGGTATTTCGGAAACTCGTTATTTCTTAGAAGATTGGCAACCCCTCTCAATGAAAGTGCTTTCCAAGGTCTGTGCCTAGGGCTACTTGAAGAGGAAACAAAACCATGGAGACAAAACTGAGAACTCCTTTATTTTGTCAAGTTTGAAAAGAGCTACTACAAACAATGTTGGATTTAGAGTTCCAAATTCATCTATCTATATATGAGAGAACAGAGTGAAACCTAAATATAAACAAGCTATGTAGACAAACGCTTCAACCTAGAATAACAAAATTTGGTGAGCCAAGTTGGAAATGTGTACTAATCATTACCTCCAAGTATCATCAAGATTGGGTGAAAAAATATTTGCTGGTATTTCGGAAACTGTTATTTCTTAGAAGCTTGGCAACCCCTCTCAATTAAAGTGCTTTTCCAAGGTCTGTGCCTATGGCTAATTTGAAGAGGAAACCAAACCATAGCGACAAACTGAGAACTCCTTTATTTTGTCAAGTTTCAAAGAGCTACTACAAACCATGTTGGATTTAGAGTTCCAAATTCATCTATCTATATAGAGAGAACAGAGGGAAACCTAAATATAAAAACTGCTACTATAGACGGAACGCTTCAACCTAGAAGAACAAAATTTGGTGAGCCAAGTGGGGATTGTGTACTGATCATTACCACCAAGTATCATCAAGATTGGGTGAAAAAATATTTGCTGGTATTTCGGAAAAATCGTTATTTCTTTGAAGCTTGGCAACCCCTCTCAATGAAACTGCTTTTCCACAGTCTGTGCCTATGGCTACTTGAAGATGAAACAAACCATAGCCGACAAAACTGAGAACTCCTTTATTTTGTCAAGTTTCAAAGAGCTACTACAAACCATGTTGGATTTAGAGTTATAAATTCATCCTTTCTTTATAGGAGAGAACAGAGGAAACCTGAATATAAAACTGCTACTGTAGACGAACGCTTCAACCTAAAAGAACAAAATTTGGTGAGCCAAGTGGGATTTGTGTACTGATCATTTCCACCAAGTATCATCAAGATTGGGTGAAAAATATTTGCTGGTATTTCGGAAACTCGTTTTTTCTTAGAAGCTTGGCAACCCCTCTCAATGAAAGTGCTTTTCCCACAGTGTGTGCCTAGGGCTACTTGAAGAGGAAACAAACCATAGAGACAAAACTGAGAACTCCGTTATTTTTTCAAGATTCAAAGAGCTACTACAACCATGTTGGAGTAAAGTTCCAAATTCATCTGTCTATATAGGAGAGAACAGAGGGAAAAATAAGTATAAAAACTGCTACTGTAGACGAACGCTTCAACCTAGAAAAACAAAATTTGGTGAGCCTAGTGGATTCGTGTACTGATCATTACCACCAAGTATCATCGAGATTCGGTGAAAAAATATTTGCTGGTATTTGAGAAACTCGTAATTCTTAGAAGCTTGGCAACCCCTCTCAATGAAAGTGCTTTTCCACAGTCTGCGTCTAGGGCTACTTGAAGAGGAAACAAACATAGAGACAAAACTGAGAACTCCTTTATTTTGCCAAGTTTCAAAGAGCTACTACAAACCATGTTGGATTTCGAGTTCAAATTCACCTATTTATATAGGAGAGAAAGAGGGTAACCTAAATATAAAAACTGCTACTGTAGACGAACGCTTCAACCTAGAAGAACAAAATTTGGTGAGCCAAGTGGGATTTGTGTACTGATCATTACCACCAAGTATCATCAAGATTTTTGAATAAATATTTGCTGGTATTTCGGAAACTCGTTATTTCTTAGAAGCTTGGCAAACCATCTCAATGAAAGTGCTTTTCCACACTGTGTGCCTAGGGCTACTTGAAGAGGAAACAAACCAAGAGACAAAACTGAGAACTACTTTATTTTGTCAATCTCAAAGAGCTACTACAAACCATGTTGGATTTAGAGTTCCAAATTCATCTATCTATATATGATATAACAGAGGGAAACTAAATATAAAAACTGCTACTGTAGACCAACGCTTCAACCTAAAAGAACAAAATTTGGTGAGCCAAGTGGGATTTGTGTACTGATCATTAGCACCAATTATCATCAAGATTGGGTGAAAAAATATTTGCTGGTATTTCGGAAACTTGTTTTCTTAGAAGCTTGGCAACCCCTCTCAATGAAAGTGCTTTTCCACAGTGAGTGCAGGGCTACTTGAAGTGGAAACAAACCATAGAGACAAAACGGAGAACTCCGTTATTTTTTCAAGTTTCAAAGAGCTACTACAAAACCATATGGATTAGAGTTCCAAATTCATCCTATCTATATAGGAGGAGAACAGAGGGAAAATAAGTATAAAAACTGCTACTGTAGACGAATGCTTCAACTAGAAGAACAAAATTTGGTGGGCCTAGTGGGATTTGTGTACTGATCATTACCACCATGTATCATCCAGATTCGGTGAATAAATATTTGCTGGTATTTGAGAAACTCGTAATTTCTTAGAAGCATGGCAACCCCTCTCAATGAAAGTGCTTTTCCACAGTCTTGCCTAGGGCTACTTGAAGAGGAAAAAACAATAGAGACAAAACTGAGAACATCCTTTATTTTTTCAAGTTTCAAAGAGCTACTACAAACCATGTTGGATTTCGAGTTCCAAATTCATCTATTTATATAGGAGAACAGAGGGTAACCTAAATATAAAAACTGCTACTGTAGACGAACGCTTCAACCTAGAATAACAAAATTGGTGAGCCAAGTTGGAAATGTGTAATAATCATTACCTCCAAGTATCATCAAGATTGGGTGAAAAAATATTTGCTGGTATTTCGGAAACTCGTTATTTCTTAGAAGCTATGGCAAACCCTCTCAATTAAAGTGCTTTTCCAAGGTCTGTGCCTAGGGCTACTCGAAGAGCG
>NW_027514673.1:0-71059 GCF_048772815.1 Callospermophilus lateralis | reverse complement strand
TGTGTACTAATCATTACCTCCAAGTATCATCAAGATTGGGTGAAAAAATATTTGCTGGTATTTCGGAAACTCGTTATTTCTTAGAAGATTGGCAACCCCTCTCAATGAAAGTGCTTTTCCAAGGTCTGTGCCTAGGGCTACTTGAAGAGGAAACAAACCATGGAGACAAAACTGAGAACTCCTTTATTTTGTCAAGTTTGAAAGAGCTACTACAAACAATGTTGGATTTAGAGTTCCAAATTCATCTATCTATATATGAGAGAACAGAGTGAAACCTAAATATAAAAACTGCTACTGTAGACAAACGCTTCAACCTAGAATAACAAAATTTGGTGAGCCAAGTTGGAAATGTGTACTAATCATTACCTCCAAGTATCATCAAGATTGGGTGAAAAAATATTTGCTGGTATTTCGGAAACTCGTTATTTCTTAGAAGCTTGGCAACCCCTCTCAATTAAAGTGCTTTTCCAAGGTCTGTGCCTATGGCTAATTGAAGAGGAAACAAACCATAGCGACAAAACTGAGAACTCCTTTATTTTGTCAAGTTTCAAAGAGCTACTACAAACCATGTTGGATTTAGAGTTCCAAATTCATCTATCTATATAGGAGAGAACAGAGGGAAACCTAAATATAAAAACTGCTACTATAGACGAACGCTTCAACCTAGAAGAACAAAATTTGGTGAGCCAAGTGGGATTTGTGTACTGATCATTACCACCAAGTATCATCAAGATTGGGTGAAAAAATATTTGCTGGTATTTCGGAAAATCGTTATTTCTTTGAAGCTTGGCAACCCCTCTCAATGAAACTGCTTTTCCACAGTCTGTGCCTATGGCTACTTGAAGATGAAACAAACCATAGCGACAAAACTGAGAACTCCTTTATTTTGTCAAGTTTCAAAGAGCTACTACAAACCATGTTGGATTTAGAGTTATAAATTCATCTTTCTTTATAGGAGAGAACAGAGGGAAACCTGAATATAAAAACTGCTACTGTAGACGAACGCTTCAACCTAAAAGAACAAAATTTGGTGAGCCAAGTGGGATTTGTGTACTGATCATTTCCACCAAGTATCATCAAGATTGGGTGAAAAAATATTTGCTGGTATTTCGGAAAACTCGTTTTTTTCTTAGAAGCTTGGCAACCCCTCTCAATGAAAGTGCTTTTCCACAGTGTGTGCCTAGGGCTACTTGAAGAGGAAACAAACCATAGAGACAAAACTGAGAACTCCGTTATTTTTTCAAGATTCAAAGAGCTACTACAAACCATGTTGGAGTTAAAGTTCCAAATTCATCTGTCTATATAGGAGAGAACAGAGGGAAAAATAAGTATAAAAACTGCTACTGTAGACGAACGCTTCAACCTAGAAAAACAAAATTTGGTGAGCCTAGTGGGATTCGTGTACTGATCATTACCACCAAGTATCATCGAGATTCGGTGAAAAAATATTTGCTGGTATTTGAGAAACTCGTAATTTCTTAGAAGCTTGGCAACCCCTCTCAATGAAAGTGCTTTTCCACAGTCTGCGTCTAGGGCTACTTGAAGAGGAAACAAACAATAGAGACAAAACTGAGAACTCCTTTATTTTGCCAAGTTTCAAAGAGCTACTACAAACCATGTTGGATTTCGAGTTCAAAATTCACCTATTTATATAGGAGAGAACAGAGGGTAACCTAAATATAAAAACTGCTACTGTAGACGAACGCTTCAACCTAGAAGAACAAAATTTGGTGAGCCAAGTGGGATTTGTGTACTGATCATTACCACCAAGTATCATCAAGATTTTTTGAATAAATATTTGCTGGTATTTCGGAAACTCGTTATTTCTTAGAAGCTTGGCAAACCATCTCAATGAAAGTGCTTTTCCACACTGTGTGCCTAGGGCTACTTGAAGAGGAAACAAACCATAGAGACAAAACTGAGAACTACTTTATTTTGTCAATCTCAAAGAGCTACTACAAACCATGTTGGATTTAGAGTTCCAAATTCATCTATCTATATATGATATAACAGAGGGAAACCTAAATATAAAAACTGCTACTGTAGACCAACGCTTCAACCTAAAAGAACAAAATTTGGTGAGCCAAGTGGGATTTGTGTACTGATCATTAGCACCAATTATCATCAAGATTGGGTGAAAAAATATTTGCTGGTATTTCGGAAACTCGTTTTTTCTTAGAAGCTTGGCAACCCCTCTCAATGAAAGTGCTTTTCCACAGTGAGTGCCTAGGGCTACTTGAAGTGGAAACAAACCATAGAGACAAAACGGAGAACTCCGTTATTTTTTCAAGTTTCAAAGAGCTACTACAAACCATGATGGATTTAGAGTTCCAAATTCATCTATCTATATAGGAGAGAACAGAGGGAAAATAAGTATAAAAACTGCTACTGTAGACGAATGCTTCAACCTAGAAGAACAAAATTTGGTGGGCCTAGTGGGATTTGTGTACTGATCATTACCACCATGTATCATCCAGATTCGGTGAATAAATATTTGCTGGTATTTGAGAAACTCGTAATTTCTTAGAAGCTTGGCAACCCCTCTCAATGAAAGTGCTTTTCCACAGTCTGTGCCTAGGGCTACTTGAAGAGGAAACAAACAATAGAGACAAAACTGAGAACTCCTTTATTTTTTCAAGTTTCAAAGAGCTACTACAAACCATGTTGGATTTCGAGTTCCAAATTCATCTATTTATATAGGAGAGAACAGAGGGTAACCTAAATATAAAAACTGCTACTGTAGACGAACGCTTCAACCTAGAATAACAAAATTTGGTGAGCCAAGTTGGAAATGTGTACTAATCATTACCTCCAAGTATCATCAAGATTGGGTGAAAAAATATTTGCTGGTATTTCGGAAACTCGTTATTTCTTAGAAGCTTGGCAACCCCTCTCAATTAAAGTGCTTTTCCAAGGTCTGTGCCTAGGGCTACTCGAAGAGGAAACAAACCATAGCGACAAAACTGAGAACTCCTTTATTTTGTCAAGTTTCAAAGAGCTACTACAAACCATGTTGGATTTAGAGTTCCAAATTCATCTATCTATATATGAGAGAACAGAGTGAAACCTAAATATAAAAACTGCTACTGTAGACGAACGCTTCAACCTAGAAGAACAAAATTTGGTGAGCCAAGTGGGATTTGTGTACTGATCATTACCACCAAGTATCATCAAGATTGGGTGAAAAAATATTTGCTGGTATTTCGGAAACTCGTTTTTTCTTAGAACCTTGGCAACCGCTCTCAATGAAAGTGCTTTTCCACAGTGTGTGCCTAGGGCTACTTGAAGAGGAAACAAACCATAGAGACAAAACTGAGAACTCCGTTTTTTTTTTCAAGATTCAAAGAGCTGCTACAAACCATGTTGGAGTTAAAGTTCCAAATTCATCTATCTATATAGGAGAGAACAGAGGGAAAAATAAGTATAAAAACTGCTACTGTAGACAAACGCTTCAACCTAGAAGAACAAAATTTGGTGAGCCTAGTGGGATTCGTGTACTGATCATTACCACCAAGTATCATCGAGATTCGGTGAAAAAATATTTGCTGGTATTAGAGAAACTCGTAATTTCTTAGAAGCTTGGCAACCCATCTCAATGAAAGTGCTTTTCCACAGTCTGCGTCTAGGGCTACTTGAAGAGGAAACAAACAATAGAGACAAAACTGAGAACTCCTTTATTTTGTCAAGTTTCAAAGAGCTACTAGAAACCATGTTGGATTTCGAGTTCAAAATTCATCTATTTAGATAGGAGAGAACAGAGGGTAACCTAAATATAAAAACTGCTACTGTAGACGAACGCTTCAACCTAGAATAACAAAATTTGGTGAGCCAAGTTGGAAATGTGTACTAATCATTACCTCCAAGTATCATCAAGATTGGGTGAAAAAATATTTGCTGGTATTTCGGAAACTCGTTATTTCTTAGAAGATTGGCAACCCCTCTCAATGAAAGTGCTTTTCCAAGGTCTGTGCCTAGGGCTACTTGAAGAGGAAACAAACCATAGAGACAAAACTGAGAACTCCTTTATTTTGTCAAGTTTGAAAGAGCTACTACAAACGATGTTGGATTTAGAGTTCCAAATTCATCTATCTATATATGAGAGAACAGAGTGAAACCTAAATATAAAAACTGCTACTGTAGACAAACGCTTCAACCTAGAATAACAAAATTTGGTGAGCCAAGTTGGAAATGTGTACTAATCATTACCTCCAAGTATCATCAAGATTGGGTGAAAAAATATTTGCTGGTATTTCGGAAACTCGTTATTTCTTAGAAGCTTGGCAACCCCTCTCAATTAAAGTGCTTTTCCAAGGTCTGTGCCTATGGCTACTTGAAGAGGAAACAAACCATAGCGACAAAACTGAGAACTCCTTTATTTTGTCAAGTTTCAAAGAGCTACTACAAACCATGTTGGATTTAGAGTTATAAATTCATCTTTCTTTATAGGAGAGAACAGAGGGAAACCTGAATATAAAAACTGCTACTGTAGACGAACGCTTCAACCTAAAAGAACAAAATTTGGTGAGCCAAGTGGGATTTGTGTACTGATCATTACCACCAAGTATCATCAAGATTGGGTGAAAAAATATTTGCTGGTATTTCGGAAACTCGTTTTTTCTTAGAAGCTTGGCAACCCCTCTCAATGAAAGTGCTTTTCCACAGTGTGTGCCTAGGGCTACTTGAAGAGGAAACAAACCATAGAGACAAAACTGAGAACTCCGTTATTTTTTCAAGATTCAAAGAGCTACTACAAACCATGTTGGAGTTAAAGTTCCAAATTCATCTGTCTATATAGGAGAGAACAGAGGGAAAAATAAGTATAAAAACTGCTACTGTAGACGAACGCTTCAACCTAGAAGAACAAAATTTGGTGAGCCTAGTGGGATTCGTGTACTGATCATTACCACCAAGTATCATCGAGATTCGGTGAAAAAATATTTGCTGGTATTTGAGAAACTCGTAATTTCTTAGAAGCTTGGCAACCCCTCTCAATGAAAGTGCTTTTCCACAGTCTGCGTCTAGGGCTACTTGAAGAGGAAACAAACAATAGAGACAAAACTGAGAACTCCTTTATTTTGTCAAGTTTCAAAGAGCTACTAGAAACCATGTTGGATTTCGAGTTCCAAATTCACCTATTTATATAGGAGAGAACAGAGGGTAACCTAAATATAAAAACTGCTACTGCAGACGAACGCTTCAACCTAGAATAACAAAATTTGGTGAGCCAAGTTGGAAATGTGTACTAATCATTACCTCCAAGTATCATCAAGATTGGGTGAAAAAATATTTGCTGGTATTTCGGAAACTCGTTATTTCTTAGAAGATTGGCAACCCCTCTCAATGAAAGTGCTTTTCCAAGGTCTGTGCCTAGGGCTACTTGAAGAGGAAACAAACCATAGAGACAAAACTGAGAACTCCTTTATTTTGTCAAGTTTGAAAGAGCTACTACAAACCATGTTGGATTTAGAGTTCCAAATTCATCTATCTATATATGAGAGAACAGAGTGAAACCTAAATATAAAAACTGCTACTGTAGACAAACGCTTCAACCTAGAAGAACAAAATTTGGTGAGCCAAGTGGGATTTGTGTACTGATCATTACCACCAAGTATCATCAAGATTGGGTGAAAAAATATTTGCTGGTATTTCGGAAACTCGTTTTTTCTTAGAAGCTTGGCAACCCCTCTCAATGAAAGTGCTTTTCCACAGTGAGTGCCTAGGGCTACTTGAAGTGGAAACAAACCATAGAGACAAAACGGAGAACTCCGTTATTTTTTCAAGTTTCAAAGAGCTACTACAAACCATGATGGATTTAGAGTTCCAAATTCATCTATCTATATAGGAGAGAACAGAGGGAAAAATAAGTATAAAAACTGCTACTGTAGATGAATGCTTCAACCTAGAAGAACAAAATTTGGTGGGCCTAGTGGGATTTGTGTACTGATCATTACCACCATGTATCATCCAGATTCGGTGAATAAATATTTGCTGGTATTTGAGAAACTCGTAATTTCATAGAAGCTTGGCAACCCCTCTCAATGAAAGTGCTTTTCCACAGTCTGTGCCTAGGGCTACTTGAAGAGGAAACAAACAATAGAGACAAAACTGAGAACTCCTTTATTTTTTCAAGTTTCAAAGAGCTACTACAAACCATGTTGGATTTCGAGTTCCAAATTCATCTATTTATATAGGAGAGAACAGAGGGTAACCTAAATATAAAAACTGCTACTGTAGACGAACGCTTCAACCTAGAATAACAAAATTTGGTGAGCCAAGTTGGAAATGTGTACTAATCATTACCTCCAAGTATCATCAAGATTGGGTGAAAAAATATTTGCTGGTATTTCAGAAACTCGTTATTTCTTAGAAGCTTGGCAACCCCTCTCAATTAAAGTGCTTTTCCAAGGTCTGTGCCTAGGGCTACTTGAAGAGGAAACAAACCATAGCGACAAAACTGAGAACTCCTTTATTTTGTCAAGTTTCAAAGAGCTACTACAAACCATGTTGGATTTAGAGTTCCAAATTCATCTATCTATATATGAGAGAACAGAGTGAAACCTAAATATAAAAACTGCTACTGTAGACGAACGCTTCAACCTAGAAGACCAAAATTTGGTGAGCCAAGTGGGATTTGTGTACTGATCATTACCACCAAGTATCATCAAGATTGGGTGAAAAAATATTTGTTGGTATTTCGGAAACTCGTTATTTCTTAGAAGCTTGGCAACCCCTCTCAATGAAAGTGCTTTTCCACAGTCTGTGCCTAGGGCTACTTGAAGATGAAACAAACCATAGCGACAAAACTGAGAACTCCTTTATTTTGTCAAGTTTCAAAGAGCTACTACAAACCATGTTGGATTTAGAGTTATAAATTCATCTTTCTTTATAGGAGAGAACAGAGGGAAACCTGAATATAAAAACTGCTACTGTAGACGAACGCTTCAACCTAAAAGAACAAAATTTGGTGAGCCAAGTGGGATTTGTGTACTGATCATTACCACCAAGTATCATCAAGATTGGGTGAAAAAATATTTGCTGGTATTTCGGAAACTCGTTATTTCTTAGAAGCTTGGCAACCGCTCTCAATGAAAGTGCTTTTCCACAGTGTGTGCCTAGGGCTACTTGAAGAGGAAACAAACCATAGAGACAAAACTGAGAACTCCGTTATTTTTTCAAGATTCAAAGAGCTGCTACAAACCATGTTGGAGTTAAAGTTCCAAATTCATCTATCTATATAGGAGAGAACAGAGGGAAAAATAAGTATAAAAACTGCTACTGTAGACGAACGCTTCAACCTAGAAGAACAAAATTTGGTGAGCCTAGTGGGATTCGTGTACTGATCATTACCACCAAGTATCATCGAGATTCGGTGAAAAAATATTTGCTGGTATTTGAGAAACTCGTAATTTCTTAGAAACTTGGCAACCCATCTCAATGAAAGTGCTTTTCCACAGTCTGCGTCTAGGGCTACTTGAAGAGGAAACAAACAATAGAGACAAAACTGAGAACTCCTTTATTTTGTCAAGTTTCAAAGAGCTACTAGAAACCATGTTGGATTTCGAGTTCAAAATTCATCTATTTATATAGGAGAGAACAGAGGGTAACCTAAATATAAAAACTGCTACTGTAGACGAACGCTTCAACCTAGAATAACAAAATTTGGTGAGCCAAGTTGGAAATGTGTACTAATCATTACCTCCAAGTATCATCAAGATTGGGTGAAAAAATATTTGCTGGTATTTCGGAAACTCGTTATTTCTTAGAAGATTGGCAACCCCTCTCAATGAAAGTGCTTTTCCAAGGTCTGTGCCTAGGGCTACTTGAAGAGGAAACAACCATAGAGACAAAACTGAGAACTCCTTTATTTTGTCAAGTTTGAAAGAGCTACTACAAACGATGTTGGATTTAGAGTTCCAAATTCATCTATCTATATATGAGAGAACAGAGTGAAACCTAAATATAAAAACTGCTACTGTAGACAAACGCTTCAACCTAGAATAACAAAATTTGGTGAGCCAAGTTGGAAATGTGTACTAATCATTACCTCCAAGTATCATCAAGATTGGGTGAAAAAATATTTGCTGGTATTTCGGAAACTCGTTATTTCTTAGAAGCTTGGCAACCCCTCTCAATTAAAGTGCTTTTCCAAGGTCTGTGCCTATGGCTACTTGAAGAGGAAACAAACCATAGCGACAAAACTGAGAACTCCTTTATTTTGTCAAGTTTCAAAGAGCTACTACAAACCATGTTGGATTTAGAGTTCCAAATTCATCTATCTATATAGGAGAGAACAGAGGGAAACCTAAATATAAAAACTGCTACTATAGACGAACGCTTCAACCTAGAAGAACAAAATTTGGTGAGCCAAGTGGGATTTGTGTACTGATCATTACCACCAAGTATCATCAAGATTGGGTGAAAAAATATTTGCTGGTATTTCGGAAACTCGTTATTTCTTAGAAGCTTGGCAACCCCTCTCAATGAAACTGCTTTTCCACAGTCTGTGCCTATGGCTACTTGAAGATGAAACAAACCATAGCGACAAAACTTAGAACTCCTTTATTTTGTCAAGTTTCAAAGAGCTACTACAAACCATGTTGGATTTAGAGTTATAAATTCATCTTTCTTTATAGGAGAGAACAGAGGGAACCTGAATATAAAAACTGCTACTGTAGACGAACGCTTCAACCTAAAAGAACAAAATTTGGTGAGCCAAGTGGGATTTGTGTACTGATCATTACCACCAAGTATCATCAAGATTGGGTGAAAAAATATTTGCTGGTATTTCGGAAACTCGTTTTTTCTTAGAAGCTTGGCAACCCCTCTCAATGAAAGTGCTTTTCCACAGTGTGTGCCTAGGGCTACTTGAAGAGGAAACAAACCATAGAGACAAAACTGAGAACTCCGTTATTTTTTCAAGATTCAAAGAGCTACTACAAACCATGTTGGAGTTAAAGTTCCAAATTCATCTGTCTATATAGGAGAGAACAGAGGGAAAAATAAGTATAAAAACTGCTACTGTAGACGAACGCTTCAACCTAGAAGAACAAAATTTGGTGAGCCTAGTGGGATTCGTGTACTGATCATTACCACCAAGTATCATCGAGATTCAGTGAAAAAATATTTGCTGGTAATTGAGAAACTCGTAATTTCTTAGAAGCTTGGCAACCCCTCTCAATGAAAGTGCTTTTCCACAGTCTGCGTCTAGGGCTACTTGAAGAGGAAACAAACAATAGAGACAAAACTGAGAACTCCTTTATTTTGTCAAGTTTCAAAGAGCTACTAGAAACCATGTTGGATTTCGAGTTCCAAATTCACCTATTTATATAGGAGAGAACAGAGGGTAACCTAAATATAAAAACTGCTACTGTAGACGAACGCTTCAACCTAGAATAACAAAATTTGGTGAGCCAAGTTGGAAATGTGTACTAATCATTACCTCCAAGTATCATCAAGATTGGGTGAAAAAATATTTGCTGGTATTTCGGAAACTCGTTATTTCTTAGAAGATTGGCAACCCCTCTCAATTAAAGTGCTTTTCCAAGGTCTGTGCCTAGGGCTACTTGAAGAGGAAACAAACCATAGAGACAAAACTGAGAACTCCTTTATTTTGTCAAGTTTGAAAGAGCTACTACAAACCATGTTGGATTTAGAGTTCCAAATTCATCTATCTATATATGAGAGAACAGAGTGAAACCTAAATATAAAAACTGCTACTGTAGACAAACGCTTCAACCTAGAAGAACAAAATTTGGTGAGCCAAGTGGGATTTGTGTACTGATCATTACCACCAAGTATCATCAAGATTTTTTGAATAAATATTTGCTGGTATTTCGGAAACTCTTTATTTCTTAGAAGCTTGGCAACTCCTCTCAATGAAAGTGCTTTTCCACACTGTGTGTCTAGGGCTACTTGAAGAGGAAACAAACCATAGAGACAAAACTGAGAACTACTTTATTTTGTCAAGTCTCAAAGAGCTACTACAAACCATGTTGGATTTAGAGTTCCAAATTCATCTATCTATATATGAGAGAACAGAGTGAAACCTAAATATAAAAACTGCTACTGTAGACAAACGCTTCAACTAGAAGAACAAAATTTGGTGAGCCAAGTGGGATTTGTGTACTGATCATTACCACCAAGTATCATCAAGATTTTTTGAATAAATATTTGCTGGTATTTCGGAAACTCGTTATTTCTTAGAAGCTTGGCAACCCATCTCAATGAAAGTGCTTTTCCACACTGTGTGTCTAGGGCTACTTGAAGAGGAAACAAACCATAGAGACAAAACTGAGAACTACTTTATTTTGTCAAGTCTCAAAGAGCTACTACAAACCATGTTGGATTTAGAGTTCCAAATTCATCTATCTATATATGAGATAACAGAGGGAAACCTACATATAAAAACTGCTACTGTAGACGAACGCTTCAACCTAAAAGAACAAAATTTGGTGAGCCAAGTGGGATTTGTGTACTGATCATTAGCACCAATTATCATCAAGATTGGGTGAAAAAATATTTGCTGGTATTTCGGAAACTCGTTTTTTCTTAGAAGCTTGGCAACCCCTCTCAATGAAAGTGCTTTTCCACAGTGAGTGCCTAGGGCTACTTGAAGTGGAAACAAACCATAGAGACGAAATTGAGAACTCCGTTATTTTTTCAAGTTTCAAAGAGCTACTACAAACCATGATGGATTTAGAGTTCCAAATTCATCTATCTATATAGGAGAGAACAGAGGGAAAAATAAGTATAAAAACTGCTACTGTAGACGAATGCTTCAACCTAGAAGAACAAAATTTGGTGGGCCTTGTGGGATTTGTGTACTGATCATTACCACCATGTATCATCAAGATTCGGTGAATAAATATTTGCTGGTATTTGAGAAACTCGTAATTTCTTAGAAGCTTGGCAACCCCTCTCAATGAAAGTGCTTTTCCACAGTCTGTGCCTAGGGCTACTTGAAGAGGAAACAAACCATAGAGACAAAACTAAGAACTCCTTTATTTTGTCAAGTTTCATAGAGCTACTACAAACCATGTTGGATTTAGAGTTCCAAATTCATCTATCTATATATCTGAGAATCGAGGGAAACCTAAATATAAAAACTGCTACTGTAGACGAACGCTTCAACCTAGAAGAACAAAATTTGGTGAGCCAAGTGGGATTTGTGTACTGATCATTACCACCAAGTATCATCAAGATTTTTTGAATAAATATTTGCTGGTATTTCGGAAACTCGTTATTTCTTAGAAGCTTGGCAACCCATCTCAATGAAAGTGCTTTTCCACACTGTGTGCCTAGGGCTACTTGAAGAGGAAACAAACCATAGAGACAAAACTGAGAACTACTTTATTTTGTCAAGTCTCAAAGAGCTACTACAAACCATGTTGGATTTAGAGTTCCAAATTCATCTATCTATATATGAGATAACAGAGGG
Organism: Callospermophilus lateralis; assembly: GCF_048772815.1. Classification (NCBI taxonomy): domain Eukaryota; kingdom Metazoa; phylum Chordata; class Mammalia; order Rodentia; family Sciuridae; genus Callospermophilus; species Callospermophilus lateralis. The sequence continues at coordinate 59,622 of NW_027514673.1, read as the reverse complement.
AAACCTAAATATAAAAACTGCTACTGTAGACGAACGCTTCAACCTAAAAGAACAAAATTTGGTGAGCCAAGTGGGATTTGTGTACTGATCATTAGCACCAATTATCATCAAGATTGGGTGAAAAAATATTTGCTGGTATTTCGGAAACTCGTTTTTTTCTTAGAAGCTTGGCAACCCCTCTCAATGAAAGTGCTTTTCCACAGTGAGTGCCTAGGGCTACTTGAAGTGGAAACAAACCATAGAGACGAAATTGAGAACTCCGTTATTTTTTCAAGTTTCAAAGAGCTACTACAAACCATGATGGATTTAGAGTTCCAAATTCATCTATCTATATAGGAGAGAACAGAGGGAAAAATAAGTATAAAAACTGCTACTGTAGACGAATGCTTCAACCTAGAAGAACAAAATTTGGTGGGCCTTGTGGGATTTGTGTACTGATCATTACCACCATGTATCATCAAGATTCGGTGAATAAATATTTGCTGGTATTTGAGAAACTCGTAATTTCTTAGAAGCTTGGCAACCCCTCTCAATGAAAGTGCTTTTCCACAGTCTGTGCCTAGGGCTACTTGAAGAGGAAACAAACCATAGAGACAAAACTAAGAACTCCTTTATTTTGTCAAGTTTCATAGAGCTACTACAAACCATGTTGGATTTAGAGTTCCAAATTCATCTATCTATATATCTGAGAATCGAGGGAAACCTAAATATAAAAACTGCTACTGTAGACGAACGCTTCAACCTAGAAGAACAAAATTTGGTGAGCCAAGTGGGATTTGTGTACTGATCAATAACACCAAGTATCTTCAAGATTTTTTGAATAAATATTTGCTGGTATTTCGGAAACTCGTTATTTCTTAGAAGCTTGGCAACCCATCTCAATGAAAGTGCTTTTCCACACTGTGTGCCTAGGGCTACTTGAAGAGGAAACAAACCATAGAGACAAAACTGAGAACTACTTTATTTTGTCAAGTCTCAAAGAGCTACTACAAACCATGTTGGATTTAGAGTTCCAAATTCATCTATCTATATATGAGATAACAGAGGGAAACCTAAATATAAAAACTGCTACTGTAGACGAACGCTTCAACCTAAAAGAACAAAATTTGGTGAGCCAAGTTGGATTTGTGTACTGATCATTAGCACCAATTATCATCAAGATTGGGTGAAAAAATATTTGCTGGTATTTCAGAAACTCGTTTTTTCTTAGAAGCTTGGCAACCCCTCTCAATGAAAGTGCTTTTCCACAGTGAGTGCCTAGGGCTACTTGAAGTGGAAACAAACCATAGAGACAAAACTGAGAACTCCGTTATTTTTTCAAGTTTCAAAGAGCTACTACAAACCATGATGGATTTAGAGTTCCAAATTCATCTATCTATATAGGAGAGAACAGAGGGAAAAATAAGTATAAAAACTGCTACTGTAGACGAATGCTTCAACCTAGAAGAACAAAATTTGGTGGGCCTAGTGGGATTTGTGTACTGATCATTACCACCATGTATCATCCAGATTCGGTGAATAAATATTTGCTGGTATTTGAGAAACTCGTAATTTCTTAGAAGCTTGGCAACCCCTCTCAATGAAAGTGCTTTTCCACAGTCTGTGCCTAGGGCTACTTGAAGAGGAAACAAACAATAGAGACAAAACTGAGAACTCCTTTATTTTGTCAAGTTTCAAAGAGCTACTACAAACCATGTTGGATTTCGAGTTCCAAATTCATCTATTTATATAGGAGAGAACAGAGGGTAACCTAAATATAAAAACTGCTACTGTAGACGAACGCTTCAACCTAGAATAACAAAATTTGGTGACCCAAGTTGGAAATGTGTACTAATCATTACCTCCAAGTATCATCAAGATTGGGTGAAAAAATATTTGCTGGTATTTCGGAAACTCGTTATTTCTTAGAAGCTTGGCAACCCCTCTCAATTAAAGTGCTTTTCCAAGGTCTGTGCCTAGGGCTACTTGAAGAGGAAACAAACCATAGCGACAAAACTGAGAACTCCTTTATTTTGTCAAGTTTCAAAGAGCTACTACAAACCATGTTGGATTTAGAGTTCCAAATTCATCTATCTATATATGAGAGAACCGAGTGAAACCTAAATATAAAAACTGCTACTGTAGACAAACGCCTCAACCTAGAAGAACAAAATTTGGTGAGCCAAGTGGGATTTGTGTACTGATCATTACCACCAAGTATCAGCAAGATTGGGTGAAAAAATATTTGCTGGTATTTCGGAAACTCGTTATTTCTTAGAAGCATGGCAACCCCTCTCAATGAAAGTGCTTTTCCAAAGTCTGTGCCTAGGGCTACTTGAAGAGGAAACAAACCATAGCGACAAAACGGAGAACTCCTTTATTTTGTCAAGTTTCAAAGAGCTACTACGAACCATGTTGGATTTAGAGTTCCAAATTCATCTTTCTTTATAGGAGAGAACAGAGGGAAACCTAAATATAAAAACTGCTACTGTAGACGAACGCTTCAACTTAGAAGAACAAAATTTGGTGAACCTAGTGGGATTTGTGTACTGATCATTACCACCAAGTATCATCCAGATTCGGTGAATAAATATTTGCTGGTATTTGAGAAACTCATAATTTCTTAGAAGCTTGGCAACCCCTCTCAATGAAAGTGCTTTTCCACAGTCTGTGCCTAGGGCTACTTGAAGAGAAAACAAACCATAGAGACAAAACTGAGAACTCCTTTATTTTGTCAAGTTTCAAAGAGCTACTACAAACCTTTTTGGATTTAGAGTTCCAAATTCATCTATCTATATGGGAGAGAACAGAGGGAAACCTAAATATAAAAACTGCTACTGTAGACGAACGCTTCAACCTAGAAGAACAAAATTTGGTGAGCCAAGTGGGATTTGTGTACTGATCATTACCACCAAGTATCATCAAGATTGGGTGAAAAAATATTTGCTGGTGTTTCGGAAACTCGTTATTTCTTAGAAGCTTGGCAACCCCTCTCAGTGAAAGTGCTTTTCCACACTCTGTGCCTTGGGCTACTTGAAGAGGAAACAAACCATAGAGACAAAACTGAGAACTCCGTTATTTTTTCAAGTCTCAAAGAGCTACTACAAACCATGTTGGATTTCGAGTTCCAAATTCATCTATCTATATATCAGAGAATCGAGGGAAACCTAAATATAAAAACTGCTACTCGAGACGAACGCTTCAACCTAGATGAACAAAATTTGGTGAGCCAAGTGGGATTTGTGTACTCAACATTAGCACCAAGTATCATCAAGATTGGGTGAAAAAATATTTGCTGGTATTTCGGAAACTCGTTATTTCTTAGAAGCTTGGCAACCCCTCTCAATGCAAGTGCTTTTCCACACTCTGTGACTTGGGCTACTTGAAGAGGAAACAAACCATAGAGACAAAACTGTGAACTCCTTTATTTTGTCAGGTTTTAAAGAGCTACTACAAACCATGTTGGATTTAGAGTTCCAAATTCATCTATCTATATGGGAGAGAACAGAGGGAAACCTAAATATAAAAACAGCTACTGTAGACGAACGCTTCAACCTAGAAGAACAAAATTTGGTGAGCCAAGTGGGATTTGTGTACTGATCATTTCCACCAAGTATCATCAAGATTGGGTGAAAAAATATTTGCTGGTATTTCGGAAACTCGTTATTTCTTAGAAGCTTGGCAACCCCTCTCAATGAAAGTGCTTTCCACAGTCTGTGCCTAGGGCTACTTGAAGAGGAAACAAACCATAGAGACAAAACTGAGAACTCCTTTATTTTGTCAAGTTTCAAAGAGCTACTACAAACCATGTTGGATTTAGAGTTCCAAATTCATCTATCTATATATCTGAGAATCGAGGGAAACCTAAATATAAAAACTGCTACTGTAGACGAACGCTTCAACCTAGAAGAACAAAATTTGGTGAGCCAAGTGGGATTTGTGTACTGATCATTACCACCAAGTATCATCAAGATTGGGTGAAAAAATATTTGCTGGTATTTCGGAAACTCGTTATTTCTTAGAAGCTTGGCAACCCCTCTCAATGAAAGTTCTTTTCCACAGTCTGTGCCTAGGGCTACTTGAAGAGGAAACAAACCATAGCGACAAAACTGAGAACTCCTTTATTTTGTCAAGTTTCAAAGAGCTACTACAAACCATGTTGGATTTAGAGTTATAAATTCATCTTTCTTTATAGGAGAGAACAGAGGGAAACCTAAATATAAAAACTGCTACTATAGACGAACGATTCAACCTAGAAGAACAAAATTTGGTGAGCCAAGTGGGAATTGTGTGCTGATCATTAGCACCAAGTATCATCAAGATTGGGTGAAAAAATATTTGCTGGTATTTCAGAAACTCGTTATTTCTTAAACCTTGGCAACCCCTCTCAATGAAAGTGCTTTTCCACAGTCTGTGCCTAGGGCTACTTGAAGAGGAAACAAACCATAGAGACAAAACTGAGAACTCCTTTATTTTGTCAAGTTTCAAAGAGCTACTACAAACCTTGTTGGATTTAGAGTTCCAAATTCATCTATCTATATGGGAGAGAACAGAGAAAAACCTAAATATAAAAACTGCTACTGTAGACGAACGCTTCAACCTAGAAGAACAAAATTGGTGAGCCAAGTGGGATTTGTGTACTGATCATTACCACCAAGTATCATCAAGATTGGGTGAAAAAATATTTCCTGGTATTTCGGAAACTCGTTATTTCTTAGAAGCTTGGCAAACCCTCTCAATGAAATTGCTTTCCACAGTCTCTCCCTAGGGCTACTTGAAGAGGAAACAAACCATAGAGACAAAACTGAGAACTCCTTTATTTTGTCAAGTTTCAAAGAGCTACTACAAACCATGTTGGATTTAGAGTTCCAAATTCATACATCTATGTATCAGAGAATCGAGGGAAACCTAAATACAAAAACTGCTACTGTAGACGAACGCTTCAACCTAGAAGAACAAAATTTGGTGAGCCAAGTGTAATTTGTGTACAGATCATAATCACCAAGTATCATCAAGATCGGGTGAATAAATATTTGCTGGTGTTTCGAAAACTCGTTATTTCTTAGAAGCATGGAAACCCATCTCAATGAAAGTGCTTTTCCACAGTGTGTGCCTAGGGCTACTTGAAGAGGAAACAAACCATAGAGACAAAACTGAGAACTCCTTTATTTTGTCAAGTCTCAAAGACCTACTACAAACCATGTTGGATTAAGAGTTCCAAATTCATCTATCTATATATGAGATAACAGAGGGAAACCTAAATATAAAAACTGCTACTGTAGACGAACGCTTAAACCTAAAAGAACAAAATTTGGTGAGCCAAGTGGGATTTGTGTACTGATCATTAGCACCAAGTATCATCAAGATTGGGTGAAAAAATATTTGCTGGTATTTCGGAAACTGGTTATTTCTTAGAAGCTTGGCAAACCCTCTCAATGAAAGTGCTTTTCCACAGTGAGTGCCTAGGGCTACTTGAAGAGGAAACAAATCATAGAGACAAAACTGAGAACTCCGTTTTTTTTTCAAGTTTCAAAGAGCTACTACAAACCATGTTGGATTTAGAGTTCCAAATTCATCTATCTATATAGGAGAGAACAGAGGGAAAAATGAGTATAAAAACTGCTACTGTAGACGAACACTTCAACCTAGAAGAACAAAATTTGGTGAGCCTAGTGGGATTTGTGTACTGATCATTACCACCAAGTATCATCCAGATTCGGTGAAAAAATATTTGCTGGTATTTGAGAAACTCGTAATTTCTTAGAAGCTTCGCAACCCCTCTCAATGAAAGTGCTTTTCGACAGTCTGTGCCTAGGGCTACTTGAAGAGGAAACAAACAATAGAGACAAAACTGAGAACTCCTTTATTTTGTCAAGTTTCAAAGAGCTACTAGAAACCATGTTGGATTTCGAGTTCCAAATTCATCTATCTATATAGGAGAGAACAGAGGGTAACCTAAATATAAAAACTGCTACTGTAGACGAACGCTTCAACCTAGAATAACAAAATTTGGTGAGCCAAGTTGGAAATGTGTACTAATCATTACCTCCAAGTATCATCAATTTGGGTGAAAAAATATTTGCTGGTATTTCGGAAACTCGTTATTTCTTAGAACATTGGCAACCCCTCTCAATGAAAGTGCTTTTCCAAGGTCTGTGCCTAGGGCTACTTGAAGAGGAAACAAACCATAGAGACAAAACTGAGAACTCTTTTATTTTGTCAAGTTTCAAAGAGCGACTACAAACCATGTTGGATTTAGAGTTCCAAATTCATCTATCTATATATGAGAGAACAGAGGGAAACCTAAATATAAAAACTGCTACTGTAGTCGAACGCTTCAACCTAGAAGAACAAAATTTGGTGAGCCTAGTGGGATTTGTGTACTGATCATTACCACCAAGTATCATCCAGATTCGGTGAATAAATATTTGCTGGTATTTGAGAAACTCGTAATTTCTTAGAAGCTTGGCAACCCCTCTCAATGAAAGTGCTTTTCCACAGTCTGTGCCTAGGGCTACTTGAAGAGGAAACAAACAATAGAGACAAAACTGAGAACTCCTTTATTTTGTCAAGTTTCAAAGAGCTACTACAAACCATGTTGGATTTCGAGTTCCAAATTCATCTATCTATATAGGAGAGAACAGAGGGTAACCTAAATATAAAAACTGCTACTGTAGACGAACGCTTCAACCTAGAATAACAAAATTTGGTAACCCAAGTTGGAAATGTGTACTAATCATTACCTCCAAGTATCATCAAGATTGGGTGAAAAATATTTGCTGGTATTTCGGAAACTCGTTATTTCTTAGAAGCTTGGCAACCCCTCTCAATTAAAGTGCTTTTCCAAGGTCTGTGCCTAGGGCTACTTGAAGAGGAAACAAACCATAGCGACAAAACTGAGAACTCCTTTATTTGTCAAGTTTCAAAGAGCTACTACAAACCATGTTGGATTTAGAGTTCCACATTCATCTATCTATATATGAGAGAACAGAGTGAAACCTAAATATAAAAACTGCTACTGTAGACGAACGCTTCAACCTAGAAGAACAAAATTTGGTGAGCCAAGTGGGATTTGTGTACTGATCATTAGCACCAAGTATCATCAAGAGTGGGTGAAAAAATATTTGCTGGTATTTCGGAAACTCGTTTTTTCTTAGAAGCTTGGCAACCCCTCTCAATGAAAGTGCTTTTCCACAGTGAGTGCCTAGCGCTACTTGAAGTGGAAACAAACCATAGAGACAAAACTGAGAACTCCGTTATTTTTTCAAGTTTCAAAGAGCTACTACAAACCATGATGGATTTAGAGTTCCAAATTCATCTATCTATATAGGAGAGAACAGAGGGAAAAATAAGTATAAAAACTGCTACTGTATACGAATGCTTCAACCTAGAAGAACAAAATGTGGTGAGCGTAGTGGGATTTGTGTACTGATCATTAGCACCAAGTATCATCAAGATTGGGTGAAAAAATATTTGCTGGTATTTCGGAAACTCGTTATTTCTTAGAAGCTTGGCAACCCCTCTCAATGAAAGTGCTTTTCCACAGTGAGTGCCTAGGGCTACTGGAAGAGGAAACAAAACATAGAGACAAAACTGAGAACACCGTTATTTTTTCAAGTTTCAAAGAGCTACTACAAACCATGATGGATTTAGAGTTCCAAATTCATCTATCTACATAGGAGAGAACAGAGGGAAAATAAGTATAAAAACTGCTACTGTAGACGAATGCTTCAACCTAGAAGAACAAAATTTGGTGAGCCTAGTGGGATTTGTGTACTGATCATTACCACCAAGTATCATCCAGATTCGGTGAATAAATATTTGCTGGTATTTGAGAAACTCATAATTACTTAGAAGTTTGGCAACCCCTCTCAATGAAAAGTGCTTTTCCACAGTCTGTGCCTAGGGCTACTTGATGAGAAAACAAACCATAGAGACAAAACTGAGAACTCCTTTATTTTGTCAAGTTTCAAAGAGCTACTACAAACCTTGTTGGATTTAGAGTTCCAAATTCATCTATCTAATGGGAGAGAACAGAGGGAAACCTAATATAAAAACTGCTACTGTAGACGAACGCTTCAACCTAGAAGAACAAAATTTGGTGAGCCAAGTGGGATTTGTGTACTGATCATTACCACCAAGTATCATCAAGATTGGGTGAAAAAATATTTGCTGGTATTTCGGAAACTCGTTATTTCTTAGAAGCTTGGCAAAACCTCTCAATGAAATTGCTTTCCACAGTCTCTGCCTAGGGCTACTTGAAGAGGAAACAAACCATAGAGACAAAACAGAGAACTCCTTCATTTTGTCAATTTTCAAAGAGCTACTACAAACCATGTTGGATTTAGAGTTCCAAATTCATCTATCTATATATGAGAGAACAGAGTGAAACCTAAATATAAAAACTGCTACTGTAGACGAACGCTTCAACCTAGAAGAACAAAATTTGGTGAGCCAAGTGGGATTTTTGTACTGATCATTACCACCAAGTATCATCAAGATTGGGTGAAAAAATATTTGCTGGTATTTCGGAAACTCGTTATTTCTTAGAAGCTTGGCAACCCCTCTCAATGAAAGTGCTTTTCCACAGTCTGTGCCTAGGGCTACTTGAAGAGGAAACAAACCATAGCGACAAAACTGAGAACTCCTTTATTTTGTCAAGTTTCAAAGAGCTACTACAAACCATGTTGATTTAGAGTTATAAATTCATCTTTCTTTATAGGAGAGAACAGAGGGAAACCTAAATATAAAAACTGCTACTATAGACGAACGATTCAACCTAGAAGAACAAAATTTGGTGAGCCAAGTGGGTATTGTGTGCTGATCATTAGCACCAAGTATCATCAAGATTGGGTGAAAAAATATTTGCTGGTATTTCAGAAACTCGTTATTTCTTAAACCTTGGCAACCCCTCTCAATGAAAGTGCTTTTCCACAGTCTGTGCCTAGGGCTACTTGAAGAGGAAACAAACCATAGAGACAAAACTGAGAACTCCTTTATTTTGTCAAGTTTCAAAGAGCTACTACAAACCTTGTTGGATTTAGAGTTCCAAATTCATCTATCTATATGGGAGAGAACAGAGAAAAACCTTAATATAAAAACTGCTACTGTAGACGAACGCTTCAACCTAGAAGAACAAAATTGGTGAGCCAAGTGGGATTTGTGTACTGATCATTACCACCAAGTATCATCAAGATTGGGTGAAAAAATATTTCCTGGTATTTCGGAAACTCGTTATTTCTTAGAAGCTTGGCAAACCCTCTCAATGAAATTGCTTTCCACAGTCTGTGCCTAGGGCTACTTGAAGAGGAAACAAACAATAGAGACAAAACTGAGAACTCCTTTATTTTGTCAAGTTTCAAAGAGCTACTACAAACCATGTTGGATTTCGAGTTCCAAATTCATCTATCTATATAGGAGAGAACAGAGGGTAACCTAAATATAAAAACTGCTACTGTAGACGAACGCTTCAACCTAGAATAACAAAATTTGGTGAGCCAAGTTGGAAATGTGTACTAATCATTACCTCCAAGTATCATCAAGATTGGGTGAAAAAATATTTGCTGGTATTTCGGAAACTCGTTATTTCTTAGAAGATTGGCAACCCCTCTCAATGAAAGTGCTTTTCCAAGGTCTGTGCCTAGGGCAACTTGAAGAGGAAACAAACCATAGAGAAAAAACTGAGAACTCCTTTATTTTGTCAAGTTTCAAAGAGCTACTACAAACCATGTTGGATTTAGAATTCCAAATTCATCTATCTATATATGAGAGAACAGAGTGAAACCCAAATATAAAAACTGGTACTGTAGACGAACGCTTCAACCTAGAAGTACAAAATTTGGTGAGCCAAGTGGGATTTGTGTACTGATCATTAGCACCAAGTATCATCAAGACTGGGTGAAAAAATGTTTGCTGGTATTTCGGAAACTCGTTATTTCTTAGAAGCTTGGCAACTCCTCTCAATGAAAGTGCTTTTCCACAGTGAGTGCCTAGGGCTACTTGAAGAGGAAACAAACCATAGAGACAAAACTGAGAACTCCTTTATTTTGTCAAGTTTCAAAGAGCTACTACAAACCTTGTTGGATTTAGAGTTCCAAATTCATCTATCTATATGGGAGAGAACAGAGGGAAACCTAAATATAAAAACTGCTACTGTAGACGAATGCTTCAACCTAGAAGAACAAAATTTGGTGAGCCAAGTGGGATTTGTGTACTGATCATTACCACCAAGTATCATCAAGATTGGGTGAAAAAATATTTGCTGGTATTTCAGAAACTCGTTATTTCTTAGAAGCTTGGCAACCCCTCTAAATGAAATTGCTTTCCACAGTCTCTGCCTAGGCCTACTTGAAGAGGAAACAAACCATAGAGACAAAACTGAGAACTCCTTTATTTTGTCAAGTTTCAAAGAGCTACTACAAACCATGTTGGATTTAGAGTTCCTAATTCATATATCTATGTATCAGAGAACAGAGGGAAAAATAAGTATAAAAACTGCTACTGTAGACGAACGCTTCAACCTAGAACAACAAAATTTGGTGAGCCAAGTGTAATTTGTGTACAGATCATAATCACCAAGTATCATCAAGATTGGGTGAATAAATATTTGCTGGTGTTTCGAAAACTCGTTATTTCTTAGAAGCTTGGCAACCCCTCTCAATGAAAGTGCTTTTCCACAGTGAGTGCCTAGGGCTACTTGAAGAGGAAACAAACCATAGAGACAAAACTGAGAACTCCGTTATTTTTTCAAGTTTCAAAGAGCTACTACAAACCATGTTGGATTTAGAGTTCCAAATTCATCTATCTATATAGGAGAGAACAGAGGGAAAAATAAGTATAAAAACTGCTACTGTAGACGAACACTTCAACCTAGAAGAACAAAATTTGGTGAGCCTAGTGGGATTTGTGTACTGATCATTACCACCAAGTATCATCCAGATTCGGTGAAAAAATATTTGCTGGTATTTGAGAAACTCGTAATTTCTTAGAAGCTTGGCAACCCCTCTCAATGAAAGTGCTTTTCGACAGTCTGTGCCTAGGGCTACTTGAAGGGGAAACAAACCATAGAGACAAAACTGAGAACTCCTTTATTTTGTCAAGTTTCAAAGAGCTACTACAAACCATGTTGGATTTCGAGTTCCAAATTCATCTATCTATATAGGAGAGAACAAAGGGTAACCTAAATATAAAAACTGCTACTGTAGACGAACGCTTCAACCTAGAATAACAAAATTTGGTGAGCCAATTTGGAAATGTGTACTAATCATTACCTCCAAGTATCATCAATTTGGGTGAAAAAATATTTGCTGGTATTTCGGAAACTCGTTATTTCTTAGAAGATAGGCAACCGCTCTCAATGAAAGTGCTTTTCCAAGGTCTGTGCCTAGGGCTACTTGAAGAGGAAACAAACCATAGAGACAAAACTGAGAACTCCTTTATTTTGTCAAGTTTCAAAGAGCTACTACAAACCATGTTGGATTTAGAGTTCCACATTCATCTATCTATATATGAGATAACAGAGTGAAACCTAAATATAAAAACTGCTACTGTAGACGAACGCTTCAACCTAGAAGAACAAAATTTGGTGAGCCAAGTGGGATTTGTGTACTGATCATTAGCACCAAGTATCATCAAGACTGGGTGAAAAAATATTTGCTGGTATTTCGGAAACTCGTTTTTTCTTAGAAGCTTGGCAACCCCTCTCAATGAAAGTGCTTTTCCACAGTGAGTGCCTAGCGCTACTTGAAGTGGAAACAAACCATAGAGACAAAACTGAGAACTCCGTTATTTTTTCAAGTTTCAAAGAGCTACTACAAACCATGATGGATTTAGAGTTCCAAATTCATCTATCTATATAGGAGAGAACAGAGGGAAAAATAAGTATAAAAACTGCTACTGTATACGAATGCTTCAACCTAGAAGAACAAAATGTGGTGAGCCTAGTGGGATTTGTGTACTGATCATTACCACCAAGTATCATCCAGATTTGGTGAATAAATATTTGCTGGTATTTGAGAAACTCGTAATTTCTTAGAAGCTTGGCAACCCCTCTCAATGAATGTGCTTTTCCACAGTCTGTGCCTAGGGCTACTTGAAGAGGAAACAAACAATAGAGACAAAACTGAGAACTCCTTTATTTTGTCAAGTTTCAAAGAGCTACTAGAAACCATGTTGGATTTCGAGTTCCAAATTCATCTATCTATATAGGAGAGAACAGAGGGTAACCTAAATATAAAAACTGCTACTGTAGACGAACGCTTCAACCTAGAATAACAAAATTTGGTGAGCCAAGTTGGAAATGTGAACTAATCATTACCTCCAAGTATCATCAAGATTGGGTGAAAAAATATTTGCTGGTATTTCGGAAACTCGTTATTTCTTAGAAGATTGGCAACCCCTCTCAATTAAAGTGCTTTTCCAAGGTCTGTGCCTAGGGCTACTTGAAGAGGAAACAAACCATAGAGACAAAACTGAGAACTCCTTTATTTTGTCAATTTTGAAAGAGCTACTACAAACCATGTTGGATTTAGAGTTCCAAATTCATCTATCTATATATGAGAGAACAGAGTGAAACGTAAATATATAAACTGCTACTGTAGACAAACGCTTCAACCCAGAAGAACAAAATTTGGTGAGCCAAGTTTGATTTGTGTACTGATCATTACCACCAAGTATCAGCAAGATTGGGTGAAAAAATATTTGCTGGTATTTCGGAAACTCGTTATTTCTTAGAAGCTTGGCAACCCCTCTAAATGAAAGTGCTTTTCCACAGTGAGTGCCTAGGGCTACTTGAAGAGGAAACAAACCATACCGACAAAACGGAGAACTCCTTTATTTTGTCAAGTTTCAAAGAGCTACTACGAACCATGTTGGATTTAGAGTTCCAAATTCATCTTTCTTTATAGGAGAGAACAGAGGGAAACCTAAATATAAAAACTGCTACTGTAGACGAACGCTTCAACCTAGATGAACAAAATTTGGTGAGCCAAGTGGGATTTGTGTACTGATCATTAGCACCAAGTATCATCAAGATTGGGTGAAAAAATATTTGCTGGTATTTCGGAAACTCGTTATTTCTTAGAAGCTTGGCAACCCCTCTCAGTGAAAGTGCTTTTCCACACTCTGTGCCTTGGGCTACTTGAAGAGGACACTAACCATAGAGACAAAACTGAGAACTCCGTTATTTTTTCAAGTCTCAAAGAGCTACTACAAACCATGTTGGATTTCGAGTTCCAAATTCATCTATCTATATATCAGAGAATCGAGGGAAACCTAAATATAAAAACTGCTACTCGAGACGAACGCTTCAACCTAGATGAACAAAATTTGGTGAGCCAAGTGGGATTTGTGTACTGATCATTACCACCAAGTATCATCAAGATTGGGTGAAAAAATATTTGCTGGTATTTCGGAAACTCGTTATTTCTTAGAAGCTTGGCAACCCCTCTAAATGAAATTGCTTTCCACAGTCTCTGCCTAGGCCTACTTGAAGAGGAAACAAACCATAGAGACAAAACTGAGAACTCCTTTATTTTGTCAAGTTTCAAAGAGCTACTACAAACCATGTTGGATTTAGAGTTCCAAATTCATATATCTATGTATCAGAGAACAGAGGGAAAAATAAGTATAAAAACTGCTACTGTAGACGAACGCTTCAACCTAGAACAACAAAATTTGGTGAGCCAAGTGTAATTTGTGTACAGATCATAATCACCAAGTATCATCAAGATTGGGTGAATAAATATTTGCTGGTGTTTCGAAAACTCGTTATTTCTTAGAAGCTTGGCAACCCCTCTCAATGAAAGTGCTTTTCCACAGTGAGTGCCTAGGGCTACTTGAAGAGGAAACAAACCATAGAGACAAAACTGAGAACTCCGTTATTTTTTCAAGTTTCAAAGAGCTACTACAAACCATGTTGGATTTAGAGTTCCAAATTCATCTATCTATATAGGAGAGAACAGAGGGAAAAATAAGTATAAAAACTGCTACTGTAGACGAACACTTCAACCTAGAAGAACAAAATTTGGTGAGCCTAGTGGGATTTGTGTACTGATCATTACCACCAAGTATCATCCAGATTCGGTGAAAAAATATTTGCTGGTATTTGAGAAACTCGTAATTTCTTAGAAGCTTGGCAACCCTTCTCAATGAAAGTGCTTTTCGACAGTCTGTGCCTAGGGCTACTTGAAGGGGAAACAAACCATAGAGACAAAACTGAGAACTCCTTTATTTTGTCAAGTTTCAAAGAGCTACTACAAACCATGTTGGATTTCGAGTTCCAAATTCATCTATCTATATAGGAGAGAACAGAGGGTAACCTAAATATAAAAACTGCTACTGTAGACGAACGCTTCAACCTAGAATAACAAAATTTGGTGAGCCAAGTTGGAAATGTGTACTAATCATTACCTCCAAGTATCATCAATTTGGGTGAAAAAATATTTGCTGGTATTTCGGAAACTCGTTATTTCTTAGAAGATAGGCAACCGCTCTCAATGAAAGTGCTTTTCCAAGGTCTGTGCCTAGGGCTACTTGAAGAGGAAACAAACCATAGAGACAAAACTGAGAACTCCTTTATTTTGTCAAGTTTCAAAGAGCTACTACAAACCATGTTGGATTTAGAGTTCCACATTCATCTATCTATATATGAGATAACAGAGTGAAACCTAAATATAAAAACTGCTACTGTAGACGAACGCTTCAACCTAGAAGAACAAAATTTGGTGAGCCAAGTGGGATTTGTGTACTGATCATTAGCACCAAGTATCATCAAGACTGGGTGAAAAAATATTTGCTGGTATTTCGGAAACTCGTTTTTTCTTAGAAGCTTGGCAACCCCTCTCAATGAAAGTGCTTTTCCACAGTGAGTGCCTAGCGCTACTTGAAGTGGAAACAAACCATAGAGACAAAACTGAGAACTCCGTTATTTTTTCAAGTTTCAAAGAGCTACTACAAACCATGATGGATTTAGAGTTCCAAATTCATCTATCTATATAGGAGAGAACAGAGGGAAAAATAAGTATAAAAACTGCTACTGTATACGAATGCTTCAACCTAGAAGAACAAAATGTGGTGAGCCTAGTGGGATTTGTGTACTGATCATTACCACCAAGTATCATCCAGATTTGGTGAATAAATATTTGCTGGTATTTGAGAAACTCGTAATTTCTTAGAAGCTTGGCAACCCCTCTCAATGAATGTGCTTTTCCACAGTCTGTGCCTAGGGCTACTTGAAGAGGAAACAAACAATAGAGACAAAACTGAGAACTCCTTTATTTTGTCAAGTTTCAAAGAGCTACTAGAAACCATGTTGGATTTCGAGTTCCAAATTCATCTATCTATATAGGAGAGAACAGAGGGTAACCTAAATATAAAAACTGCTACTGTAGACGAACGCTTCAACCTAGAATAACAAAATTTGGTGAGCCAAGTTGGAAATGTGAACTAATCATTACCTCCAAGTATCATCAAGATTGGGTGAAAAAATATTTGCTGGTATTTCGGAAACTCGTTATTTCTTAGAAGATTGGCAACCCCTCTCAATGAAAGTGCTTTTCCAAGGTCTGTGCCTAGGGCTACTTGAAGAGGAAACAAACCATAGAGACAAAACTGAGAACTCCTTTATTTTGTCAATTTTGAAAGAGCTACTACAAACCATGTTGGATTTAGAGTTCCAAATTCATCTATCTATATATGAGAGAACAGAGTGAAACGTAAATATATAAACTGCTACTGTAGACAAACGCTTCAACCTAGAAGAACAAAATTTGGTGAGCCAAGTGGGATTTGTGTACTGATCATTACCACCAAGTATCATCAAGATTGGGTGAAAAAATATTTGCTGGTATTTCGGAAACTCGTTATTTCTTAGAAGCTTGGCAACCCCTCTAAATGAAAGTGCTTTTCCACAGTGAGTGCCTAGGGCTACTTGAAGAGGAAACAAACCATACCGACAAAACGGAGAACTCCTTTATTTTGTCAAGTTTCAAAGAGCTACTACGAACCATGTTGGATTTAGAGTTCCAAATTCATCTTTCTTTATAGGAGAGAACAGAGGGAAACCTAAATATAAAAACTGCTACTGTAGACGAACGCTTCAACCTAGATGAACAAAATTTGGTGAGCCAAGTGGGATTTGTGTACTGATCATTAGCACCAAGTATCATCAAGATTGGGTGAAAAAATATTTGCTGGTATTTCGGAAACTCGTTATTTCTTAGAAGCTTGGCAACCCCTCTCAGTGAAAGTGCTTTTCCACACTCTGTGCCTTGGGCTACTTGAAGAGGACACTAACCATAGAGACAAAACTGAGAACTCCGTAATTTTTTCAAGTCTCAAAGAGCTACTACAAACCATGTTGGATTTCGAGTTCCAAATTCATCTATCTATATATCAGAGAATCGAGGGAAACCTAAATATAAAAACTGCTACTCGAGACGAACGCTTCAACCTAGATGAACAAAATTTGGTGAGCCAAGTGGGATTTGTGTACTCAATATTAGCACGAAGTATCATCAAGATTGGGTGAAAAAATATTTGCTGGTATTTCGGAAACTCGTTATTTCTTAGAAGCTTGGCAACCCCTCTCACTGAAAGTGCTTTCCACAGTCTGTGCCTAGGGCTACTTGAAGAGGAAACAAACCATAGAGACAAAACTGAGAACTCCTTTATTTTGTCAAGTTTCATAGAGCTACTACAAACCATGTTGGATTTAGAGTTCCAAATTCATCTGTCTATATATGAGATAACAGAGGGAACCTAAATATAAAAACTGCTACTGTAGACGAACGCTTCAACCTAGAAGAACAAAATTTGGTGAGCCAAGTGGGATTTGTGTACTGATCATTACCACCAAGTATCATCAAGATTTTTTGAATAATTATTTGCTGGTATTTCGGAAACTCGTTATTTCTTAGAAGCTTTTCAACCCATCTCAATGAAAGTGCTTTTCCACAGTGTGTGCCTAGGGCTACTTGAAGAGGAAACAAACCATAGAGACAAAACTGAGAACTCCTTTATTTTATCAAGTCTCAAAGACCTACTACAAACCATGTTGGATTTAGAGTTCCAAATTCATCTGTCTATATATGAGATAACAGAGGGAACCTAAATATTAAAACTGCTACTGTAGACGAACGCTTCAACCTAAAAGAACAAAATTTGGTGAGCCAAGTGGGATTTGTGTACTGATCATTAGCACCAAGCATCATCAAGATTGGGTGAAAAAATATTTGCTGGTATTTCGGAAACTCGTTATTTCTTAGAAGCTTGGCAACCCCTCTCAATGAAAGTGCTTTTCCACAGTGAGTGCCTAGGGCTACTTGAAGAGGAAACAAACCATAGAGACAAAACTGAGAACTCCGTTATTTTTTCAAGTTTCAAAGAGCTACTACAAACCATGATGGATTTAGAGTTCCAAATTCATCTATCTATATAGGAGAGAACAGAGGGAAAATAAGTATAAAAACTGCTACTGTAGACGAATGCTTCAACCTAGAAGAACAAAATTTGGTGAGCCTAGTGGGATTTGTGAACTGATCATTACCACCAAGTATTATCCATATTCGGTGAATAAATATTTGTTGGTATTTGAGAAACTCATAATTTCTTAGAAGCTTGGCAACCCCTCTCAATGAAAGTGCTTTTCCACAGTCTGTGCCTAGGGCTACTTGAAGAGGAAACAAACCATAGTGACAAAACTGAGAACTCCTTTATTTTGTCAAGTTTAAAAGAGCTACTACAAACCATGTTGGATTTAGAGTTATAAATTCATCTTTCTTTATAGGAGAGAACAGAGGGAAACCTAAATATAAAAACTGCTTCTATAGACGAACGATTCAACCTAGAAGAATAAAATTTGGTGAGCCAAGTGGGAATTGTGTGCTGATCATTAGCACCAAGTATCATCAAGATTGGGTGAAAAAATATTTGCTGGTATTTCGGAAACTCGTTATTTCTTAAACCTTGGCAACCCCTCTCAATGAAAGTGCTTTTCCACAGTCTGTGCCTAGGGCTACTTGAAGAGGAAACAAACCATAGAGACAAAACTGAGAACTCCTTTATTTTGTCAAGTTTCAAAGAGCTACTAAAAACCTTGTTGGATTTAGAGTTCCAAATAGATCTATCTATATGGGAGAGAACAGAGGGAAACCTAAATATAAAAACTGCTACTGTAGACGAACGCTTCAAAATAGAAGAACAAAATTTGGTGAGCCAAGTGGGATTTGTGTACTCAACATTAGCACCAAGTATCATCAAGATTGGGTGAAAAAATATTTGCTGGTTTTTCGGAAACTCGTTATCTCTTAGAAGCTTGGCAACCCCTCTCAATGCAAGTGCTTTTCCACACTCTGTGCCTAGAGCTAGTTGAAGAGGAAACAAACCATAGAGACAAAACTGAGAACTCCTTTATTTTGTCAGGTTTTAAAGAGCTACTACAAACCATGTTGGATTTAGAGTTCCAAATTCATCTATCTATATGGGAGAGAACAGAGGGCAACCTAAATATAAAAACTGCTACTGTAGACGAACGCTTCAACCTAGAAGAACAAAATTTGGTGAGCCAAGTGGGATTTGTGTACTGATCATTAGCACCAAGTATCATCAAGATTGGGTGAAAAAATATTTGCTGGTATTTCGGAAACTCGTTATTTCTTAGAAGCTTGGCAACCCCTGTCAATGAAATTGCTTTCCGCAGTCTCTGCCTAGGGCTACTTGAAGAGGAAACAAACCATAGAGACAAAACTGAGAACTCCTTTATTTTGTCAAGTTTCAAAGAGCTACTACAAACCATTTTGGATTTAGAGTTCCAAATTCATATATCTATGTATCAGATAATCGAGGGAAACCTAAATATAAAAACTGCTACTGTAGACGAACGCTTCAACCTAGAAGAACAAAATTTGGTGAGCCAAGTGTAATTTGTGTACAGATCATAATCACCAAGTATCATCAAGATTGGGTGAATAAATATTTGCTGGTGTTTCGGAAACTCGTTATTTCTTAGAAGATTGGCAACCCCTCTCAATGAAAGTGCTTTTCCAAGGTCTGTGCCTAGGGCTACTTGAAGAGGAAACAAACCATAGAGACAAAACTGAGAACTCCTTTATTTTGTCAAGTTTCATAGAGCTACTACAAACCATGTTGGATTTAGAGTTCCAAATTCATCTATCTATATATGAGAGAACAGAGTGAAACCTAAATATAAAAACTGCTACTGTAGACGAACGCTTCAACCTAGAAGAACAAAATTTGGTGAGCCAAGTGGGATTTGTGTACTGATCATTAGCACCAAGTATCATCAAGATTGGGTGAAAAAATATTTGCTGGTATTTTTGAAACTCGTTATTTCTTAGAAGCTTGGCAACCCCTCTCAATGAAAGTGCTTTTCCACAGTCTGTGCCTAGGGCTACTTGAAGAGGAAACAAACCATAGCGACAAAACTGAGAACTCCTTTATTTTGTCAAGTTTCAAAGAGCTACTACAAACCATGTTGGATTTAGAGTTCCAAATTCATCTATCTATATATGAGATAACAGAGGGAAACCTAAATATAAAAACTGCTACTGTAGACGAACGCTTCAACCTAAAAGAACAAAATTTGGTGAGCCAAGTGGGATTTGTGTACTGATCATTAGCACCAATTATCATCAAGATTGGGTGAAAAAATATTTGCTGGTATTTCGGAAACTCGTTTTTTTTTAGAAGCTTGGCAACCCCTCTCAATGAAATTGCTTTTCCACAGTGAGTGCCTAGGGCTACTTGAAGTGGAAACAAACCATAGAGACAAAACTGAGAACTCCGTTATTTTTTCAAGTCTCAAAGAGCTACTACAAACCATGTTGGATTTCGAGTTCCAAATTCATCTAGCTATATATCAGAGAATCGAGGGAAACCTAAATATAAAAACTGCTACTCGAGACGAACGCTTCAACCTAGATGAACAAAATTTGGTGAGCCAAGTGGGATTTGTGTACTCAACATTAGCACCAAGTATCATCAAGATTGGGTGAAAAAATATTTCCTGGTATTTCGGAAACTCGTTATTTCTTAGAAGCTTGGCAACCCCTCTCAATGAAAGTGCTTTCCACAGTCTGTGCATAGGGCTACTTGAAGAGGAAACAAACCATAGAGACAAAACTGAGAACTCCTTTATTTTGTCAAGTTTCAAAGAGCTACTACAAACCATGTTGGATTTAGAGTTCCAAATTCATCTATCTATATATCTGAGAATCGAGGGAAACCTAAATATAAAAACTGCTACTGTAGACGAACGCTTCAACCTAGAAGAACAAAATTTGGTGAGCCAAGTGGGATTTGTGTACTGATCATTACCATTAAGTATCATCAAGATTTTTTGAATAATTATTTGCTGGTATTTCGGAAACTCGTTATTTCTTAGAAGCTTGGCAACCCATCTCAATGAAAGTGCTTTTCCACAGTGTGTGCCTAGGGCTACTTGAAGAGGAAACAAACCATAGAGACAAAACTGAGAACTCCTTTATTTTATCAAGTCTCAAAGAGCTACTACAAACCTTTTTGGATTTAGAGTTCCAAATTCATCTATCTATATGGGAGAGAACAGAGGGAAACCTAATATAAAAACTGCTACTGTAGACGAACGCTTCAACCTAGAAGAACAAAATTTGATGAGCCAAGTGGGATTTGTGTACTGATCATTACCACCAAGTATTATCAAGATTGGGTGAAAAAACATTTGCTGGTATTTCGGAAACTCGTTATTTCTTAGAAGCTTGGCAACCCCTCTCAATGAAAGTGCTTTTCCACAGTCTGTGCCTAGGGCTACTTGAAGAGGAAACAAACCATAGTGACAAAACTGAGAACTCCTTTATTTTGTCAAGTTTCAAAGAGCTACTACAAACCATGTTGGATTTAGAGTTATAAATTCATCTTTCTTTATAGGAGAGAACAGAGGGAAACCTAAATATAAAAACTGCTACTATAGACGAACGATTCAACCTAGTAGAACAAAATTTGGTGAGCCAAGTGGGAATTGTGTGTTGATCATTAGCACCAAGTATCATCAAGATTGGGTGAAAAAATATTTGCTGGTATTTCGGAAACTCGTTATTTCTTAGAAGATTGGCAACCCCTCTCAATGAAAGTGCTTTTCCAAGGTCTGTGCATAGGGCTACTTGAAGAGGAAACAAACCATAGAGACAAAACTGAGAACTCCTTTATTTTGTCAAGTTTCATAGAGCCACTACAAACCATGTTGGATTTAGAGTTCCAAATTCATCTATCTATATATGAGAGAACAGAGTGAAACCTAAATATAAAAACTGCTACTGTAGACGAACGCTCAAACCTAGAAGAACAAAATTTGGTGAGCCAAGTGGGATTTGTGTACTGATCATTAGCACCAAGTATCATCAAGATTGGGTGAAAAAATATTTGCTGGTATTTCGGAAACTCGTTATTTCTTAGAAGCTTGGCAACCCCTCTCAATGAAAGTGCTTTTCCACAGTCTGTGCCTAGGGCTACTTGAAGAGGAAACAAACCATAGCGACAAAACTGAGAACTCCTTTATTTTGTCAAGTTTCAAAGAGCTACTACAAACCATGTTGGATTTAGAGTTCCAAATTCATCTATCTATATATGAGATAACAGAGGGAAACCTAAATATAAAAACTGCTACTGTAGACGAACTCTTCAACCTAAAAGAACAAAATTTGGTGAGCCAAGTGGGATTTGTGTACTGATCATTACCACCAAGTATCATCAAGATTTTTTGAATAATTATTTGCTGGTATTTCGGAAACTCGTTATTTCTTAGAAGCTTGGCAACCCATCTCAATGAAAGTGCTTTTCCACAGTGTGTGCCTAGGGCTACTTGAAGAGGAAACAAACCATAGAGACAAAACTGAGAACTCCTTTATTTTATGAAGTCTCAAAGAGCTACTACAAACCATGTTGGATTTAGAGTTCCAAATTCATCTGTCTATATATGAGATAACAGAGGGAACCTAAATATAAAAACTGCTACTGTAGACGAACGCTTCAACCTAAAAGAACAAAATTTGGTGAGCCAAGTGGGATTTGTGTACTGATCATTAGCACCAAGTATCATCAAGATTGGGTGAAAAAATATTTGCTGGTATTTCGGAAACTCGTTATTTCTTAGAAGCTTGGCAACTCCTCTCAATGAAAGTGCTTTTCCACAGTGAGTGCCTAGGGCTACTTGAAGAGGAAACAAACCATAGAGACAAAACTGAGAACTCCGTTATTTTTTCAAGTTTCAAAGAGCTACTACAAACCATGATGGATTTAGAGTTCCAAATTCATCTATCTATATAGGAGAGAACTGAGGGAAAATAAGTATAAAAACTGCTACTGTAGACGAATCCTTCAACCTAGAAGAACAAAATTTGGTGAGCCTAGTGGGATTTGTGTACTGATCATTACCACCAAGTATTATCCAGATTCGTTGAATAAATATTTGCTGGTATTTGAGAAACTCATAATTTCTTAGAAGCTTGGCAACCCCTCTCAATGAAAGTGCTTTTCCACAGTCTGTGCCTAGGGCTACTTGAAGAGAAAACAAACCATAGAGAGAAAACTGAGAACTCCTTTATTTTGTCAAGTTTCAAAGAGCTACTACAAACCTTGTTGGATTTAGAGTTCCAAATTCATCTATCTATATGGGAGAGAACAGAGGGAAACCTAATATAAAAACTGCTACTGTAGACGAACGCTTCAACCTAGAAGAACAAAATTTGGTGAGCCAAGTGGGATTTTTGTAATGATCATTACCACCAAGTATTATCAAGATTGGGTGAAAAAACATTTGCTGGTATTTCGGAAACTCGTTATTTCTTAGAAGCTTGGCAACCCCTCTCAATGAAAGTGCTTTTCCACAGTCTGTGCCTAGGGCTACTTGAAGAGGAAACAAACCATAGTGACAAAACTGAGAACTCCTTTATTTTGTCAAGTTTCAAAGAGCTACTACAAACCATGTTGGATTTAGAGTTATAATTTCATCTTTCTTTATAGGAGAGAACAGAGGGAAACCTAAATATAAAAACTGCTACTATAGACGAACGATTCAACCTAGAAGAACAAAATTTGGTGAGCCAAGTGGGAATTGTGTGTTGATCATTAGCACCAAGTATCATCAAGATTGGGTGAAAAAATATTTGCTGGTATTTCGGAAACTCGTTATTTCTTAAACCTTGGCAACCCCTCTCAATGAAAGTGCTTTTCCACAGTCTGTGCCTAGGGCTACTTGAAGAGGAAACAAACCATAGAGACAAAACTGAGAACTCCTTTATTTTGTCAAGTTTCAAAGAGCTACTAAAAACCTTGTTGGATTTAGAGTTCCAAATTCATCTATCTATATGGGAGAGAACAGAGGGAAACCTAAATATAAAAACTGCTACTGTAGACGAACGCTTCAACCTAGAAGAACATAATTTGGTGAGCCAAGTGGGATTTGTGTACTCAACATTAGCACCAAGTATCATCAAGATTGGGTGAAAAAATATTTGCTGCTTTTTCGGAAACTCGTTATTTCTTAGAAGCTTGGCAACCCCTCTCAATGCAAGTGCTTTTCCACACTCTGTGCCTAGGGCTAGTTGAAGAGGAAACAAACCATAGAGACAAAACTGAGAACTCCTTTATTTTGTCAGGTTTTAAAGAGCTACTACAAACCATGTTGGATTTAGAGTTCCAAATTCATCTATCTATATGTGAGAGAACAGAGGGCAACCTAAATATAAAAACTGCTACTGTAGACGAACGCTTCAACCTAGAAGAACAAAATTTGGTGAGCCAAGTGGGATTTGTGTACTGATGATTACCACCAAGTATCATCAAGATTGGGTGAAAAAATATTTGCTGGTATTTCGGAAACTCGTTATTTCTTAGAAGCTTGGCAACCCCTCTCAATGAAAGTGCTTTCCACAGTCTGTGCCTAGGGCTACTTGAAGAGGAAACAAACCATAGAGACAAAACTGAGAACTCCTTTATTTTGTCAAGTCTCAAAGAGCTACTACAAACCATGTTGGATTTAGAGTTCCAAATTCATCTATCTATATAGGAGAGAACAGAGGGTAACCTAAATATAAAAACTGCTACTGTAGACGAACGCTTCAACCTAGAATAACAAAATTTGGTGAGCCAAGTTGGAAATGTGTACTAATCATTACCTCCAAGTATCATCAAGATTGGGTGAAAAAATATTTGCTGGTATTTCGGAAACTCGTTATTTCTTAGAAGATTGGCAACCCCTCTCAATGAAAGTGCTTTTCCAAGGTCTCTGCCTAGGGCTACTTGAAGAGGAAACAAACCATAGAGACAAAACTGAGAACTCCTTTATTTTGTCAAGTTTCAAAGAGCTACTACAAACCATGTTGGATTTAGAGTTCCAAATTCATCTATCTATATGGGAGAGAACAGAGGGCAACCTAAATATAAAAACTGCTACTGTAGACGAACGCTTCAACCTAGAAGAACAAAATTTGGTGAGCCAAGTGGGATTTGTGTACTGATCATTAGCACCAAGTATCATCAAGATTGGGTGAAAAAATATTTGCTGGTATTTCGGAAACTCGTTATTTCTTAGAAGCTTGGCAACCCCTCTCAATGAAAGTGCTTTTCCACAGTCTGTGCCTAGGGCTACTTGAAGAGGAAACAAACCATAGCGACAAAACTGAGAACTCCTTTATTTTGTCAAGTTTCAAAGAGCTACTACAAACCATGTTGGATTTAGAGTTCCAAATTCATCTATCTATATATGAGATAACAGAGGGAAACCTAAATATAAAAACTGCTACTGTAGACGAACGCTTCAACCTAAAAGAACAAAATTTGGTGAGCCAAGTGGGATTTGTGTACTGATCATTAGCACCAATTATCATCAAGATTGGGTGAAAAAATATTTGCTGGTATTTCGGAAACTCGTTTTTTTTTAGAAGCTTGGCAACCCCTCTCAATGAAAGTGCTTTTCCACAGTGAGTGCCTAGGGCTACTTGAAGTGGAAACAAACCATAGAGACAAAACTGAGAACTCCGTTATTTTTTCAAGTTTCAAAGAGCTACTACAAACCATGATGGATTTAGAGTTCCAAATTCATCTATCTATATAGGAGAGAACAGAGGGAAAAATAAGTATAAAAACTGCTACTGTAGACGAATGCTTCAACCTAGAAGAACAAAATTTGGTGAGCCAAGTGGGATTTGTGTACTGATCATTACCACCAAGTAACAGCAAGATTGGGTGAAAAAATATTTGCTGGTATTTCGGAAACTCGTTATTTCTTAGAAGCTTGGCAACCCCTCTCAATGAAAGTGCTTTTCCACAGTCTGTGCCTAGGGCTACTTGAAGAGGGAACAAACCATAGCGACAAAACGGAGAACTCCTTTATTTTGTCAAGTTTCAAAGAGCTACTACGAACCATGTTGGATTTAGAGTTCCAAATTCATCTTTCTTTATAGGAGAGAACAGAGGGAAACCTAAATATAAAAACTGCTACTGTAGACGAACGCTTCAACCTAGATGAAGAAAATTTGGTGAGACAAGTGGGATTTGTGTACTGATCATTAGCACCAAGTATCATCAAGATTGGGTGAAAAAATATTTGCTGGTATTTCGGAAACTCGTTATTTCTTAGAAGCTTGGCAACCCCTCTCAGTGAAAGTGCTTTTCCACACTCTGTGCCTTGCGCTACTTGAAGAGGAAACAAACCATAGAGACAAAACTGAGAACTCCGTTATTTTTTCAAGTCTCAAAGAGCTACTACAAACCATGTTGGATTTCGAGTTCCAAATTCATCTATCTATATATCAGAGAATCGAGGGAAACCTAAATATAAAAACTGCTACTCGAGACGAACACTTCAACCTAGATGAACGAAATTTGGTGAGCCAAGTGGGATTTGTGTACTCAACATTAGCACCAAGTATCATCAAGATTGGGTGAAAAAATATTTGCTGGTATTTCGGAAACTCGTTATTTCTTAGAAGCTTGGCAACCCCTCCCAATGCAAGTGCTTTTCCACACTCTGTGCCTAGGGCTAGATGAAGAGGAAACAAACCATAGAGACAAAACTGAGAACTCCTTTATTTTGTCAGGTTTTAAAGAGCTACTACAAACCATGTTGGATTTAGAGTTCCAAATTCATCTATCTATATGGGAGAGAACAGAGGGCAACCTAAATATAAAAACTGCTACTGTAGACGAACGCTTCAACCTAGAAGAACAAAATTTGGTGAGCCAAGTGGGATTTGTGTACTGATCATTACCACCAAGTATCATCAAGATTGGGTGAAAAAATATTTGCTGGTATTTCGGAAACTCGTTATTTCTTAGAAGCTTGGCAACCCCTCTCAATGAAAGTGCTTTCCACAGTCTGTGCCTAGGGCTACTTGAAGAGGAAACAAACCATAGAGAAAAAACTGAGAACTCCTTTATTTTGTCAAGTTTCAAAGAGCTACTACAAACCATGTTGGATTTAGAGTTCCAAATTCATCTATCTATATATCTGAGAATCGAGGGAAACCTAAATATAAAAACTGCTACTGTAGACGAACGCTTCAACCTAGAAGAACAAAATTTGGTGAGCCAAGTGGGATTTGTGTACTGATCATTACCACCAAGTATCATCAAGATTTTTTGAATAATTATTTGCTGGTATTTCGGAAACTCGTTATTTCTTAGAAGCTTGGAAACCCATCTCAATGAAAGTGCTTTTCCACAGTGTGTGCCTAGGGCTACTTGAAGAGGAAACAAACCATAGAGACAAAACTGAGAACTCCTTTATTTTATCAAGTCTCAAAGAGCTACTACAAACCATGTTGGATTTAGAGTTCCAAATTCATCTATCTATATATGAGATAACAGAGGGAACCTAAATATAAAAACTGGTACTGTAGACGAACGCTTCCACCTAGAAGAACAAAATTTGGTGAGCCAAGTGGGATTTGTGTACTGATCATTAGCACCAAGTATCATCAAGATTGGGTGAAAAAATATTTGCTGGTATTTCGGAAACTCGTTATTTCTTAGAAGCTTGGCAACCCCTCTCAATGAAAGTGCTTTTCCACAGTGAGTGCCTAGGGCTACTTGAAGAGGAAACAAACCATAGAGACAAAACTGAGAACACCGTTATTTTTTGAAGTTTCAAAGAGCTACTACAAACCATGATGGATTTAGAGTTCCAAATTCATCTATCTATATAGGAGAGAACAGAGGGAAAATAAGTATAAAAACTGCTACTGTAGACGAATGCTTCAACCTAGAAGAACAAAATTTGGTGAGCCTAGGGGATTTGTGTACTGATCATTACCACCAAGTATCATCCAGATTCGGTGAATAAATATTTGCTGGTATTTGAGAAACTCATAATTTCTTAGAAGCTTGGCAACCCCTCTCAATGAAAGTGCTTTTCCACAGTCTGTGCCTAGGGCTACTTGAAGAGAAAACAAACCATAGAGAGAAAACTGAGAACTCCTTTATTTTGTCAAGTTTCAAAGAGCTACTACAAACCTTGTTGGATTTAGAGTTCCAAATTCATCTATCTAATGGGAGAGAACAGAGGGAAACCTAAAATAAAAACTGCTACTGTAGACGAACGCTTCAACCTAGAAGAACAAAATTTGGTGAGCCAAGTGGGATTTGTGTACTGATCATTACCACCAAGTATCATCAAGATTGGGTGAAAAAATATTTGCTGGTATTTCGGAAACTCGTTATTTCTTAGAAGCTTGGCAACCCCTCTCAATGAAATTGCTTTCCACAGTCTCTGCCTAGGGATACTTGAAGAGGAAACAAACCCTAGAGACAAAACTGAGAACTCCTTTATTTTGTCAAGTTTCAAAGAGCTACTACAAACCATGTTGGATTTAGAGTTCCAAATTCATCTATCTATATATGAGAGAACAGAGTGAAACCTAAATATAAAAACTGCTACTGTAGACGAACGCTTCAACCTAGAAGAACAAAATTTGGTGAGCCAAGTGGGATTTGTGTACTGATCATTAGCACCAAGTATCATCAAGATTGGGTGAAAAAATATTTGCTGGTATTTCGGAAACTCGTTATTTCTTAGAAGCTTGGCAACCCCTCTCAATGAAAGTGCTTTTCCACAGTCTGTGCCTAGGGCTACCTGAAGATTAAACAAACCATAGCGACAAAACTGAGAACTCCTTTATTTTGTCAAGTTTCAAAGAGCTACTACAAACCATGTTGGATTTAGAGTTATAAATTCATCTTTCTTTATAGGAGAGAACAGAGGGAAACCTAAATATAAAAACTGCTACTATAGACGAACGATTCAACCTAGAAGAACAAAATTTGGTGAGCCAAGTGGGAATTGTGTGCTGATCATTAGCACCAAGTATCATCAAGATTGGGTGAAAAAATATTTGCTGGTATTTCGGAAACTCGTTATTTCTTAAACCTTGGCAACCCCTCTCAATGAAAGTGCTTTTCCACAGTCTGTGCCTAGGGCTACTTGAAGAGGAAACAAACCATAGAGACAAAACTGAGAACTCCTTTATTTTGTCAAGTTTCAAAGAGGTACTACAAACCATGTTGGATTTAGAGTTCCAAATTCATATATCTATGTATCAGAGAATCGAGGGAAACCTAAATATGAAAACTGCTACTGTAGACGAACGCTTCAACCTAGAAGAACAAAATTTGGTGAGCCAAGTGTAATTTGTGTACAGATCATAATCACCAAGTATCATCAAGATTGGGTGAATAAATATTTGCTGGTGTTTCGAAAACTCGTTATTTCTTAGAAGCTTGGCAACCCATCTCAATGAAAGTGCTTTTCCACAGTGTGTGCCTAGGGCTACTTGAAGAGGAAACAAACCATAGAGACAAAACTGAGAACTCCTTTATTTTGTCAAGTCTCAAAGAGCTACTACAAACCATGTTGGATTTAGAGTTCCAAATTCATCTATCTATATATGAGATAACAGAGGGAAACCTAAATATAAAAGCTGCTACTGTAGACGAACGCTTAGACCTAAAAGAACAAAATTTGGTGAGCCAAGTGGGATTTGTGTACTGATCATTAGCACCAAGTATCATCAAGATTGGGTGAAAAAATATTTGCTGGTATTTCAGAAACTTGTTATTTCTTAGAAGCTTGGCAAACCCTCTCAATGGAAGTGCTTTTCCACAGTGAGTGCCTAGGGCTACTTGAAGAGGAAACAAACCATAGAGACAAAACTGAGAACTCCGTTATTTTTGCAAGTTTCAAAGAGCTACTACAAACCATGTTGGATTTAGAGTTCCAAATTCATATATCTATATAGGAGAGAACAGAGGGAAAAATAAGTATAAAAACTGCTACTGTAGACGAACACTTCAACCTAGAAGAACAAAATTTGGTGAGCCTAGTGGGATTTGTGTACTGATCATTACCACCAAGTATCATCCAGATTCGGTGAAAAATATTTGCTGGTATTTGAGAAACTCGTAATTTCTTAGAAGCTTGGCAACCCCTCTCAATGAAAGTGCTTTTCGACAGTCTGTGCCTAGGGCTACTTGAAGAGGAAACAAAAAATAGAGACAAAACTGAGAACTCCTTTATTTTGTCAAGTTCCAAAGAGCTACTAGAAACCATGTTGGATTTCGAGTTCCAAATTCATCTATCTATATAGGAGAGAACAGAGGGTAACCTAAATATAAAAACTGCTACTGTAGACGAACGCTTCAACCTAGAATAACAAAATTTGGTGAGCCAAGTTGGAAATGTGTACTAATCATTACCTCCAAGTATCATCAAGATTGGGTGAAAAAATATTTGCTGGTATTTCGGAAACTCGTTACTTCTTAGAAGATTGGCAACCCCTCTCAATGAAAGTGCTTTTCCAAGGTCTGTGCCTAGGGCTACTTGAGCAGGAAACAAACCATAGAGACAAAACTGAGAACTCCTTTATTTTGTCAAGTTTCAAAGAGCTACTACAAACCATGTTGGATTTAGAGTTCCAAATTCATCTATCTATATATGAGAGAACAGAGTGAAACCTAAATATAAAAACTGCTACTGTAGACGAACGCTTCAACCTAGAAGAACAAAATTTGGTGAGCCAAGTGGGATTTGTGTACTGATCATTAGCACCAAGTATCATCAAGACTGGGTGAAAAAATATTTGCTGGTATTTCGGAAACTCGTTATTTCTTAGAAGCTTGGCAACCCCTCTCAATGAAAGTGCTTTTCCACAGTCTGTGCCTAGGGCTACTTGAAGAGGAAACAAACCATAGCGACAAAACTGAGAACCCCTTTATTTTGTCAAGTTTCAAAGAGCTACTACAAACCATGTTGGATTTAGAGTTCCAAATTCATCTATCTATATATGAGATAACAGAGGGAAACCTAAATATAAAAACTGCTACTGTAGACGAACGCTTCAACCTAAAAGAACAAAATTTGGTGAGCCAAGTGGGATTTGTGTACTGATCATTAGCACCAATTATCATCAAGATTGGGTGAAAAAATATTTGCTGGTATTTCGGAAACTCGTTTTTTCTTAGAAGCTTGGCAACCCCTCTCAATGAAAGTGCTTTTCCACAGTGAGTGCCTAGGGCTACTTGAAGTGGAAAGAAACCATAGAGACAAAACTGAGAACTCCGTTATTTTTTCAAGTTTCAAAGAGCTACTACAAACCATGATGGATTTAGAGTTCCAAATTCATCTATCTATATAGGAGAGAACAGAGGAAAAAATAAGTATAAAAACTGCTACTGTAGACGAATGCTTCAACCTAGAAGAACAAAATGTGGTGAGCCTAGTGGGATTTGTGTACTGATCATTACCACCAACTATCATCCAGATTCGGTGAATAAATATTTGCTGGTATTTGAGAAACTCGTAATTTCTTAGAAGCTTGGCAACCCCTCTCAATGAAAGTGCTTTTCCACAGTCTGTGCCTAGGGCTACTTGAAGAGGAAACAAACAATAGAGACAAAACTGAGAACTCCTATATTTTGTCAAGTTTCAAAGAGCTACTACAAACCATGTTGGATTTCGAGTTCCAAATTCATCTATCTATATAGGAGAGAACAGAGGGTAACCTAAATATAAAAACTGCTACTGTAGACGAACGCTTCAACCTAGAATAACAAAATTTGGTGAGCCAAGTTGGAAATGTGTACTAATCATTACCTCCAAGTATCATCAAGATTGGGTGAAAAAATATTTGCTGGTATTTCGGAAACTCTTTATTTCTTAGAAGCTTGGCAACCCCTCTCAATTAAAGTGCTTTTCCAAGGTCTGTGCCTAGGGCTACTTGAAGAGGAAACAAACCATAGCGACAAAACTGAGAACTCCTTTACTTTGTCAAGTTTCAAAGAGCTACTACAATCCATGTTGGATTTAGAGTTCCAAATTCATCTATCTATATATGAGAGAACAGAGTGAAACCTAAATATAAAAACTGCTACTGTAGACGAACGCTTCAACCTAGAAGAACAAAATTTGGTGAGCCAAGTGGGATTTGTGTACTGATCATTACCACCAAGTATCATCAAGATTGGGTGAAAAAATATTTTCTGGTATTTCGGAAACTCGTTATTTCTTAGAAGCTTGGCAAACCCTCTCAATGAAAGTGCTTTTCCACAGTCTGTGCCTAGGGCTACTTGAAGAGGAAACAAACCATAGTGACAAAACTGAGAACTCCTTTATTTTGTCAAGTTTCAAAGAGCTACTACAAACCATGTTGGATTTAGAGTTATAAATTCATCTTTCTTTATAGGAGAGAACAGAGGGAAACCTAAATATAAAAACTGCTACTATAGATGAACGATTCAACCTAGAAGAACAAAATTTGGTGAGCCAAGTGGGAATTGTGTGCTGATCATTAGCACCAAGTATCATCAAGATTGGGTGAAAAAATATTTGCTGGTATTTCGGAAACTCGTTATTTCTTAAACCTTGGCAACCCCTCTCAATGAAAGTGCTTTTCCACAGTCTGTACCTAGGGCTACTTGAAGAGGAAACAAACCATAGAGACAAAACTGAGAACTCCTTTATTTTGTCAAGTTTCAAAGAGCTACTACAAACCTTGTTGGATTGAGAGTTAAAAATTCATCTATCTATATGGGAGAGAACAGGGGGAAACCTAAATATAAAAACTGCTACTGTAGACGAACGCTTCAACCTAGAAGAACAAAATTTGGTGAGCCAAGTGGGATTTGTGTACTGATCATTACCACCAAGTATCATCAAGATTGGGTGAAAAAATCTTGCTGGTATTTCGGAAACTCGTTATTTCTTAGAAGCTTGGCAACCCCTCTCAATGAAATTGCTTTCCACAGTCTCTGCCTAGGGCTACTTGAAGAGGAAACAAACCATAGAGACAAAACTGAGAACTCCTTTATTTTGTCAAGTTTCAAAGAGCTACTACAAACCATGTTTTATTTAGAGTTCCAAATTCATATATCTATGTATCAGAGAATCGAGGGAAACCTAAATATAAAAACTGCTACTATAGACGAACGCTTCAACCTAGAAGAACAAAATTTGGTGAGCCAAGTGTATTTGTGTACAGATCATAATCACCAAGTATCATCAAGATTGGGTGAATAAATATTTGCTGGTGTTTCGGAAACTCGTTATTTCTTAGAAGCTTGGCAACCCATCTCAATGAAAGTGCTTTTCCACAGTGTGTGCCTAGGGCTACTTGAAGAGGAAACAAACCATAGAGACAAAACTGAGAACTCCTTTATTTTGTCAAGTCTCAAAGAGCTACTACAAACCATGTTGGATTTAGAGTTCCAAATTCATCTATCTATATATGAGATAACAGAGGGAAACCTAAATATAAAAACGGCTACTGTAGACGAACGCTCAAACCTAAAAGAAAAAAATTTGGTGAGCCAAGTGGGATTTGTGTACTGATCATTAGCACCAAGTATCATCAATATTGGGTGAAAAAATATTTGCTGGTATTTCGGAAACTCGTTATTTCTTAGAAGCTTGGCAAACCCTCTCAATGAAAGTGCTTTTCCACAGTGAGTGCCTAGGGCTACTTGAAGAGGAAACAAACAATAGAGACAAAACTGAGAACTCCTTTATTTTGTCAAGTTTCAAAGAGCTACTACAAACCATGTTGGATTTAGAGTTCCAAATTCATCTATCTATATATGAGAGAACAGAGTGAAACCTTAATATAAAAACTGCTACTGTAGACAAACGCTTCAACCTAGAAGAACAAAATTTGGTGAGCCAAGTGGGATTTGTGTACTGATCATTACCACCAAGTATCAGCAAGATTGGGTGAAAAAATATTTGCTGGTATTTCGGAAACTCGTTATTTCTTAGAAGCTTGGCAACCCCTCTCCATGAAAGTGCTTTTCCACAGTCTGTGCCTAGGGCTACTTGAAGAGGAAACAAACCATAGCGACAAAACGGAGAACTCCTTTATTTTGTCAAGTTTCAAAGAGCTACTACGAACCATGTTGGATTTAGAGTTCCAAATTCATCTTTCTTTATAGGAGAGAACAGAGGGAAACCTAAATATAAAAACTGCTACTGTAGACGTACGCTTCAACCTAGATGAAGAAAATTTGGTGAGCCAAGTGGGATTTGTGTACTGATCATTAGAACCAAGTATCATCAAGATTGGGTGAAAAGATATTTGCTGGTATTTCGGAAACTCGTTATTTCTTAGAAGCTTGGCAACCCCTCTCAGTGAAAGTGCTTTTCCACACTCTGTGCCTTGGGCTACTTGAAGAGGAAACAAACCATAGAGACAAAACTGAGAACTCCGTTATTTTTTCAAGTCTCAAAGAGCTACTACAAACCATGTTGGATTTCGAGTTCCAATTTCATCTATCTATATATCAGAGAATCGAGGGAAAACTAAATATAAAAACTGCTACTCGAGACGAATGCTTCAACCTAGATGAACAAAATTTGGTGAGCCAAGTGGGATTTGTGTACTCAACATTAGCACCAAGTATCATCAAGATTGGGTGAAAAAATATTTGCTGGTATTTCGGAAACTCGTTATTTCTTAGAAGCTTGGCAACCCCTCTCAATGCAAGTGGTTTTCCACACTCTGTGCCTAGGGCTAGTTGAAGAGGAAACAAACCATAAAGACAAAACTGAGAACTCCTTTATTTTTTCAGGTTTTAAAGAGCTACTACAAACCATGTTGGATTTAGAGTTCCAAATTCATCTATCTATATGGGAGAGAACAGAGGGCAACCTAAATATAAAAACTGCTACTGTAGACGAACGCTTCAACCTAGAAGAACAAAATTTGGTGAGCCAAGTGGGATTTGTGTACTGATCATTACCACCAAGTATCATCAAGATTGGGTGAAAAAATATTTGCTGGTATTTCGGAAACTCGTTATTTCTTAGAAGCTTGGCAACCCCTCTCAATGAAAGTGCTTTCCACAGTCTGTGCCTAGGGCTACTTGAAGAGGAAACAAACCATAGAGACAAAACTGAGAACTCCTTTATTTTGTCAAGTTTCAAAGAGCTACTACAAACCATGTTGGATTTAGAGTTCCAAATTCATCTATCTATATATCTGAGAATCGAGGGAAACCTAAATATAAAAACTGCTACTGTAGACGAACGCTTCAACCTAGAAGAACATAATTTGGTGAGCCAAGTGGGATTTGTGTACTGATCATTACCACCAAGTATCATCAAGATTGGGTGAAAAAATATTTGCTGGTATTTCGGAAACTCGTTATTTCTTAGAAGCTTGGCAACCCCTCTCATTGAAAGTGCTTTCCACAGTCTGTGCCTAGGGCTACTTGAAGAGGAAACAAACCATAGAGACAAAACTGAGAACTCCTTTATTTTGTCAAGTTTCAAAGAGCTACTACAAACCATGTTGGATTTAGAGTTCCAAATTCATCTATCTATATATCTGAGAATCGAGGGAAACCTAAATATAAAAACTGCTACTGTAGACGAATGCTTCAACCTAGAAGAACAAAATTTGGTGAGCCTAGTGGGATTTTTGTACTGATCATTACCACCAAGTATCATCCAGATTCGGTGAATAAAAATTTGCTGGTATTTGAGAAACTCATAATTTCTTAGAAGCTTGGCAACCCCTCTTAATGAAAGTGCTTTTCCACAGTCTGTTCCTAGGCCTACTTGAAGAGAAAACAAACCATAGAGACAAAACTGAGAACTCCTTTATTTTGTCAAGTTTCAAAGAGCTACTACAAACCTTGTTGGATTTAGAGTTCCAAATTCATCTATCTATATGGGAGAGAACAGAGGGAAACCTAATATAAAAACTGCTACTGTAGACGAACGCTTCAACCTAGAAGAATTAAATTTTGTGAGCCAAGTGGGATTTGTGTACTGATCATTACCACCAAGTATCATCCAGATTCGGTGAATAAATATTTGCTGGTATTTGAGAAACTCGTAATTTCTTAGAAGCTTGGCAACCCCTCTCAATGAAAGTGCTTTTCCAAGGTCTGTGCCAAGGGCTACTTGAAGAGGAAACCAACCATAGCGACAAAACTGAGAACTCCTTTATTTTGTCAAGTTTCAAAGAGCTACTACAAACCATGTTGGATTTAGAGTTCCAAATTCATCTATCTATATATGAGAGAACAGAGAGAAACCTAAATATAAAAACTGCTACTGTAGACGAACGCTTCAACCTAGAAGAACAAAATTTGGTGAGCCAAGTGGGATTTGTGTACTGATCATTAGCACCAATTATCATCAAGATTGGGTGAAAAAATATTTGCTGGTATTTCGGAAACTCGTTTTTTCTTAGAAGCTTGGCAACCCCTCTCAATGAAAGTGCTTTTCCACAGTGAGTGCCTAGGGCTACTTGAAGTGGAAACAAACCATAGAGACAAAACTGAGAACTCCGTTATTTTTTCACGTTTCAAAGAGCTACTACAAACCATGATGGATTTAGAGTTCCAAATTCATCTATCTATATAGGAGAGAACAGAGGGAAAAATAAGTATAAAAACTGCTACTGTAGACGAATGCTTCAACCTAGAAGAACAAAATTTGGTGAGCCTAGTGGGATTTGTGTACTGATCATTACCACCAAGTATCATCCAGATTCGGTGAATAAATATTTGCTGGTATTTGAGAAACTCGTAATTTCTTAGAAGCTTGGCAACCCCTCTCGATGAAAGTGCTTTTCCACAGTCTGTGCCTAGGGCTACTTGAAGAGGAAACAAACAATAGAGACAAAACTGAGAACTCCTTTATTTTGTCAAGTTTCAAAGAGCTACTACAAACCATGTTGGATTTCGAGTTAAAATTCATCTATCTATATAGGAGAGAACAGAGGGTAACCTAAATATAAAAACTGCTACTGTAGACAAACGCTTCAACCTAGAAAAACAAAATTTGGTGAGCCAAGTTGGAAATGTGTACTAATCATTACCTCCAAGTATCATCAAGATTGGGTGAAAAAATATTTGCTGGTATTTCGGAAACTCGTTATTTCTTAGAAGCTTGACAACCCCTCTCAATTAAAGTGCTTTTCCAAGGTCTGTGCCAAGGGCTACTTGAAGAGGAAACCAACCATAGCGACAAAACTGAGAACTCCTTTATTTTGTCAAGTTTCAAAGAGCTACTACAAACCATGTTGGATTTAGAGTTCCAAATTCATCTTTCTTTATAGGAGAGAACAGAGGGAAACCTAAATATAAAAACTGCTACTGTAGACGAACGCTTCAACCTAGATGAACAAAATTTGGTGAGCCAAGTGGGATTTGTGTACTGATCATTAGCACCAAGTATCATCAAGATTGGGTGAAAAAATATTTGCTGGTATTTCGGAAACTCGTTATTTCTTAGAAGCTTGGCAATCCCTCTCAATGAAAGTGCTTTTCCACACTCTGTGCCATGGGCTACTTGAAGAGGAAACAAACCATAGAGACAAAACTGAGAACTCCGTTATTTTTTCAAGTCTCAAAGAGCTACTACAAACCATGTTGGATTTCGAGTTCCAAATTCATCTATCTATATATCAGAGAATCGAGGGAAACCTAAATATAAAAACTGCTAATCGAGACGAACGCTTCAACCTAGATGAACAAAATTTGGTGAGCCAAGTGGGATTTGTGTACTCAACATTAGCACCAAGTGTCATCAAGATTGCGTGAAAAAATATTTGCTGGTATTTTGGAAACTCGTTATTTCTTAGAAGCTTGGCAACCCCTCTCAATGAAAGTGCTTTCCACAGTCTGTGCCCAGGGCTACTTGAAGAGGAAACAAACCATAGAGACAAAACTGAGAACTCCTTTATTTTGTCAAGTTTCAAAGAGCTACTACAAACCATGTTGGATTTAGAGTTCCAAATTCATCTATCTATATATCTGAGAATCGAGGGAAACCTTAATATAAAAACTGCTACTGTAGACGAACGCTTCAACCTAGAAGAACAAAATTTGGTGAGCCAAGTGGGATTTGTGTACTGATCATTACCACCAAGTATCATCAAGATTTTTTGAATATATATTTGCTGGTATTTCGGAAACTCGTTATTTCTTAGAAGCTTGGCAACCCATCTCAATGAAAGTGCTTTTCCACAGTGTGTGCCTAGGGCTACTTGAAGAGGAAACAAACCATAGAGACAAAACTGAGAACTCCTTTATTTTGTCAAGTCTCAAAGAGCTACTACAAACCATGTTGGATTTAGAGTTCCAAATTCATCTATCTATATAGGAGAGAACAGAGGGAAACCTAAATATAAAAACTGCTACTGTAGACGAACGCTTCAACCTAAAAGAACAAAATTTGGTGAGCCAAGTGGGATTTGTGTCTGATCATTAGCACCAAGTATCATCAAGATTGGGTGAAAAAATATTTGCTGGTATTTCGGAAACTCGTTTTTTCTTAGAAGCTTGGCAACCCCTCTCAATGAAAGTGCTTTTCCACAGTGAGTGCCTAGGGCTACTTGAAGAGGAAACAAACCATAAAGACAACACTGAGAACTCCGTTATTTTTTCAAGTTTCAAAGAGCTACTACAAACCATGTTGGATTTAGAGTTCCAAATTCATCTATCTATATAGGAGAGAACAGAGGGAAAAATAAATATAAAAACTGCTACTGTAGACGAACGCTTCAACCTAGAATAACAAAATTTGGTGAGCCAAGTTGGAAATGTGTACTAATCATTACCTCCAAGTATCATCAAGATTGGGTGAAAAAATATTTGCTGGTATTTCGGAAACTCGTTATTTCTTAGAAGATTGGCAACCCCTCTCAATGAAAGTGCTTTTCCAAGGTCTGTGCCTAGGGCTACTTGAAGAGGAAACAAACCATAGAGACAAAACTGAGAACTCCTTTAATTGGTCAAGTTTCAAAGAGCTACTACAAACCATGTTGGATTTAGAGTTCCAAATTCATCTATCTATATATGAGAGAACAGAGTGAAACCTAAATATAAAAACTGCTACTGTAGACGAACGCTTCAACCTAGAAGAACAAAATTTGGTGAGCCAAGTGGGACTTGTGTACTGATCATTAGCACCAAGTATCATCAAGATTGGGTGAAAAAATATTTGCTGGTATTTCGGAAACTCGTTATTTCTTAGAAGCTTGGCAACCCCTCTCAATGAAAGTGCTTTTCCACAGTCTGTGCCTAGGGCTACTTGAAGAGGAAACAAACCATAGCGACAAAACTGAGAACTTCTTTATTTTGTCAAGTTTCAAAGAGCTACTACAAACCATGTTGGATTTAGAGTTCCAAATTCATCTTTCTTTATAGGAGAGAACAGAGGGAAACCTAAATATAAAAACTGCTACTGTAGACGAACGCTTCAACCTAGATGAACAAAATTTGGTGAGCCAAGTGGGATTTGTGTACTGATCATTAGCACCAAGTATCATCAAGATTGGGTGAAAAAATATTTGCTGGTATTTCGGAAACTCATTATTTCTTAGAAGCTTGGCAACCCCTCTCAATGAAAGTGCTTTTCCACACTCTGTGCCTTGGGCTACTTGAAGAGGAAACAAACCATAGAGACAAAACTGAGAACTCCGTTATTTTTTCAAGTCTCAAAGAGCTACTACAAACCATGTTGGATTTCGAGTTCCAAATTCATCTATCTATATATCAGAGAATCGAGGGAAACCTAAATATAAAAACTGCCTCTCGAGACGAACGCTTCAACCTAGATGAACAAAATTTGGTGAGCCAAGTGGGATTTGAGTACTCAACATTAGCACCAAGTGTCATCAAGATTGGGTGAAAAAATATTTGCTGGTATTTCGGAAACTCGTTATTTCTTAGAAGCTTGGCAACCCCTCTCAATGAAAGTGCTTTCCACAGTCTGTGCCGAGGGCTACTTGAAGAGGAAACAAACCATAGAGACAAAACTGAGAACTCCTTTATTTTGTCAAGTTTCAAAGAGCTACTACAAACCATGTTGATTTAGAGTTCCAAATTCATCTATCTATATATCTGAGAATCGAGGGAAACCTAAATATAAAAACTGCTACTGTAGACGAACGCTTCAACCTAGAAGAACAAAATTTGGTGAGCCAAGTGGGATTTGTGTACTGATCATTAGCACCAAGTATCATCAAGATTGGGTGAAAAAATATTTGCTGGTATTTCGGAAACTCGTTATTTCTTAGAAGCTTGGCAACCCCTCTCAATGAAAGTGCTTTTCCACAGTGAGTGCCTAGGGCTACGTGAAGAGGAAACCACCCATAGAGACAAAACTGAGAACTCCGTTTTTTTTTCAAGTTTCAAAGAGCTACTACAAACCATGATGGATTTAGAGTTCCAAATTCATCTGTCTACATAGGAGAGAAAAGAGGGAAAAATAAGTATAAAAAGTGATACTGTAGACGAATGCTTCAACCTAGAAGAACAAAATTTGGTGATCATAGTGGGATTTGTGTACTGATCATTACAACCAAGTATCATCCAGATTCGGTGAAAAAATATTTGCTGGCATTTGAGAATCTCGTAATTTCTTAGAAGCTTGGCAACCCCTCTCAATTAAAGTGCTTTTCCAAGGTCTGTGCCTAGGGTTACTTGAAGAGGAAACAAACCATAGAGACAAAACTGAGAACTCCTTTATTTTGTCAAGTTTCAAAGAGCTACAACAAACCATGTTGGATTTAGACTTCCAAATTCATCTATCTATATATGAGAGAACAGAGTGAAACCTAAATATAAAAACTGCTACTGTAGACGAACGCTTCAACCTAGAAGAACAAAATTTGGTGATCCAAGTGGGATTTGTGTACTGATCATTACCACCAAGTATCATCAAGATTGGGTGAAAAAATATTTGCTGGTATTTCGGAAACTCGTTATTTCTTAGAAGCTTGGCAACCCCTCTCAATGAAAGTGCTTTTCCACAATCTGTGCCTAGGGCTACTTGAAGAGGAAACAAACCATAGCGACAAAACTGAGAACTCCTTTATTTTGTCAAGTTTCAAAGAGCTACTACAAACCATGTTGGATTTAGAGTTATAAATTCATCTTTCTATATAGGAGAGAACAGAGGGAAACCTATATATAAAAACTGCTACTATAGACGATCGATTCAACCTAGAAGAACAAAATTTGGTGAGCCAAGTGGGAATTGTGTACTGATCATTAGCACCAAGTATCATCAAGTTTGGGTGAAAAAATATTTGCTGGTATTTCGGAAACTCGTTATTTCTTAGAAGCTTGGCAACCCCTCTCAATGAAAGTGCTTTTCCACAGTCTGTGCCTAGGGCTACTTGAAGAGGAAACAAACCATAGAGACAAAACTGAGAACTCCTTAATTTTGTCAAGTTTCATAGAGCTACTACAAACCTTGTTGGATTTAGAGTTCCAAATTCATCTATTTATGTGGGAGAGAACAGAGGGAAACCTAAATAAAAAACTGCTACTGTAGACGAACGCTTCAACATAGAAGAACTAAATTTGGTGAGCCAAGTGGGATTTGTGTACTGTTCATTACCACCAAGTATCATCAAGATTGGGTGAAAAAATATTTGCTGGTATTTCGGAAACTCGTTATTTCTTAGAAGCTTGGCAACCCCTCTCAATGAAAGTGCTTTTCCACAATCTGTGCCTAGGGCTACTTGAAGAGGAAACAAACCATAGCGACAAAACTGAGAACTCCTTTATTTTGTCAAGTTTCAAAGAGCTACTACAAACCATGTTGGATTTAGAGTTATAAATTCATCTTTCTATATAAGAGAGAACAGAGGGAAACCTATATATAAAAACTGCTACTGTAGACGAACGCTTCAACCTAGAAGAACAAAATTTGGTGAGCCAAGTGTCATTTGTGTACAGATCATTATCACCAAGTATCATCAAGATTGGGTGAAAAAATATTTGCTGGTATTTCGGAAACCCGTAATTTCTTAGCAGCTTGGCAACCCCTCTCAATGAAAGTGCTTTTCCACAGTCTGTGACTAGGGCTACTTGAAGAGGAAACAAACCATAGAGACAAAACTGAGAACTCCTTTATTTTGTCAAGTTTGAAAGAGCTACTACAAACCATGTTGGATTTAGAGTTCCAAATTCATCTATCTATATATGAGAGAACAGAGTGAAACCTAAATATAAAAACTGCTACTGTAGATGAACGCGTCAACCTAGAAGAACAAAATTTGGTGAGCCAAGTGGGATTTGTGTACTGATCATTAGCACCAAGTATCATCAAGATTGGGTGAAAAAATATTTGCTGGTATTTCGGAAACTCGTTATTTCTTAGAAGCTTGGCAACCCCTCTCAATGAAAGTGCTTTCCACAGTCTGTGCCCAGGGCTACTTGAAGAGGAAACAAACCATAGAGACAAAACTGAGAACTCCTTTATTTTGTCAAGTTTCAAAGAGCTACTACAAACCATGTTGGATTTAGAGTTCCAAATTCATCTATCTATATATCTGAGAATCGAGGGAAACCTAAATATAAAAACTGCTACTGTAGACGAACGCTTCAACCTAGAAGAACAAAATTTGGTGAGCCAAGTGGGATTTGTGTACTGATCATTACCACCAAGTATCATCAAGATTGGGTGAAAAAATATTTGCTGGTATTTCAGAAACTCGTTATTTCTTAGAAGCTTGGCAACCCCTCTCAATGAAAGTGCTTTTCCACAGTGAGTGCCTAGGGCTACTTTAAGAGGAAACAAACCATAGAGACAAAACTGAGAACTCCGTTTTTTTTTCAAGTTTCAAAGAGCTACTACAAACCATGATGGATTTAGAGTTCCAAATTCATCTATCTACATAGGAGAGAACAGAGGGAAAAATAAGTATAAAAACTGATACTGTAGACGAATGCTTCAACCTAGAAGAACAAAATTTGGCGATCATAGTGGGATTTGTGTACTGATCATTACAACCAAGTATCATGCAGATTCGGTGAAAAAATATTTGCTGGTATTTGAGAAACTCGTAATTTCTTAGAAGCTTGGAAACCCCTCTCAATGAAAGTGCTTTTCCAAGGTCTGTGCCTAGGGTTACTTGAAGAGGAAACAAACCATAGAGACAAAACTGAGAAATTCGTTATTTTTTCAAGTTTCAGAGAGCTACAACAAACTATGTTGGATTTAGAGTTCCAAATTCATCTATCTATATATGAGAGAACAGAGTGAAACCTAAATATAAAAACTGCTACTGTAGACGAACGCTTCAACCTAGAAGAACAAAATTTGGTGAGCCAAGTGGGATTTGTGTACTGATCATTACCACCAAGTATCATCAAGATTGGGTGAAGAAATATTTGCTGGTATTTCGGAAACTCGTTATTTCTTAGAAGCTTGGCAACCCCTCTCAATGAAAGTGCTTTTCCACAGTCTGTGCCTAGGGCTACTTGAAGAGGAAACAAACCATAGCGACAAAACTGAGAACTCCTTTATTTTGTCAAGTTTCAAAGAGCTACTACAAACCATGTTGGATTTAGAGTTATAAATTCATCTTTCTTTATAGGAGAGAACAGAGGGAAACCTAAATATAAAAACTGCTACTGTAGACGAACGCTTCAACCTAGAATAACAAAATTTGGTGAGCCAAGTTTGAAATGTGTACTAATCATTACCTCCAAGTATCATCAAGATTGGGTGAAAAAATATTTGCTGGTATTTCGGAAACTCGTTATTTCTTAGAAGCTTGGCAACCCCTCTCAATGGAATTGCTTTCCACAATCTCCGCCTAGGGCTACTTGAAGAGGAAACAAACCATAGAGACAAAACTGA
Organism: Callospermophilus lateralis; assembly: GCF_048772815.1. NCBI lineage: Eukaryota > Metazoa > Chordata > Mammalia > Rodentia > Sciuridae > Callospermophilus > Callospermophilus lateralis. The sequence continues at coordinate 16,496 of NW_027514673.1, read as the reverse complement.
GAACTCCTTAATTTTGTCAAGTTTCAAATAGCTACTACAAACCTTGTTGGATTTAGAGTTCCAAATTCATCTATCTATATGGGAGAGAACAGAGGGAAACCTAAATATAAAAACTGCTACTGTAGACGAACGCTTCAACATAGAAGAACAAAATTTGGTGAGCCAAGTGGGATTTGAGTACTGATCATTACCACCAAGTATCATCAAGATTGGGTGAAAAAATATTTGCTGGTATTTCGGAAACTCGTTATTTTTTAGAAGCTTGGCAACCCCTCTCAATGAAATTGCTTTCCACAATCTCTGCCTAGGGCTACTTGAAGAGGAAACAAACCATAGAGACAAAACTGAGAACTCCTTTATTTTGTCAAGTTTCAAAGAGCTACTACAAACCATGTTGGATTTAGAGTTCCAAATTCATCTATCTATGTATCAGAGTATCGAGGGAAACCTAAATATAAAAACTGCTACTGTAGACGAACGCTTCAACCTAGAAGAACAAAATTTGGTGAGCCAAGTGTAATTTGTGTACAGATCATTATCACCATGTATCATCAAGATTGGGTGAATAAATATTTGCTGGTATTTCGGAAACTCGTTATTTCTAAGAAGCTTGGCAACCCATCTCAATGAAAGTGCTTTTCCACAGTGTGTGCCTAGGGCTACTTGAAGAGGAAACAAACCATAGAGACAAAACTGAGAACTCCTTTATTTTGTCAAGTCTCAAAGAGCTACTACAAACCATGTTGGATTTAGAGTTCCAAATTCATCTATCTATATATGAGATAACAGAGGGAAACCTAAATATAAAAACTGCTACTGTAGACGAACGATTGAACCTAAAAGAGCAAAATTTGGTGAGCCAAGTGGGATTTGTGTCTGATCATTAGCACCAAGTATCATCAAGATTGGGTGAAAAAATATTTGCTGGTATTTCGGAAACTCGTTTTTTCTTAGAAGCTTGGCAACCCCTCTCAATGAAAGTGCTTTTCCACAGTGAGTGCCTAGGGCTACTTGAAGAGGAAACAAACCATAGAGACAACACTGAGAACTCCGGTATTTTTTCAAGTTTCAAAGAGCTACTACAAACCATGTTGGATTTAGAGTTCCAAATTCATCTATCTATAGAGGAGAGAACAGAGGGAAAAGTAAGTATAAAAACTGCTACTGTAGACGAACGCTTCATCCTAGAAGAACAAAATTTGGTGAGCCTAGTGGGATTTGTGTACTGATCATTACCACCAAGTATCATCCAGATTCGGTGAAAAAATATTTGCTGGTATTTGAGAAACTCGTAATATCTTAGAAGCTTGGCAACCCCTCTCAATGAAATTGCTTTTCCACAGTCTGTGCCTAGGGCTACTTGAAGAGGAAACAAACAATAGAGACAAAACTGAGAACTCCTTTATTTTGTCAAGTTTCAAAGAGCTACTAGAAACCATGTTGGATTTCGAGTTCCAAATTCATCTATCTATATAGGAGAGAACAGAGGGTAACCTAAATATAAAAACTGCTACTGTAGACGAACGCTTCAACCTAGAATAACAAAATTTGGTGAGCCAAGTTGGAAATGTGTACTAATCATTACCTCCAAGTATCATCAAGATTGGGTGAAAAAATATTTGCTGGTATTTCGGAAACTCGTTATTTCTTAGAAGATTGGCAACCCCTCTCAATGAAAGTGCTTTTCCAAGGTCTGTGCCTAGGGCTACTTGAAGAGGAAACAAACCATAGAGACAAAACTGAGAACTCCTTTATTTTGTCAAGTTTCAAAGAGCTACTACAAACCATGTTGGATTTAGAGTTCCAAATTCATCTTTCTTTATAGGAGAGAACAGAGGGAAACCTAAATATAAAAACTGCTACTGCAGACGAACGCTTCAACCTAGAGGAACAAAATTTCGTGAGCCAAGTGGGATTTGTGTACTGATCATTAGCAGAAAGTATCATCAAGATTGGGTGAAAAAATATTTGCTGGTATTTCGGAAACTCGTTATTTCTTAGAAGCTTGGCAACCCCTCTCAATGAAAGTGCTTTTCCACAGTGAGTGCCTAGGGCTACTTGAAGAGGAAACAAACCATAGAGACAAAACTGAGAACTCCGTTTTTTTTTTCAAGTTTCAAAGAGCTATACAAACCATGATGGATTTAGAGTTCCAAATTCATCTATCTATATATGAGAGAACAGATTGAAACCTAAATATAAAAACTGCTACTGTAGACGAACGCTTCAACCTAGAAGAACAAAATTTGGTGAGCCAAGTGGGATTTGTGTACTGATCATTACCACCAAGTATCATCAAGATTGGGTGAAAAAATATTTGCTGGTATTTCGGAAACTCGTTATTTCTTAGAAGCTTGGCAACCCCTCTCAATGAAAGTGCTTTTCCACAGTCTGTGCCTAGGGCTACTTGAAGATGAAACAAACCATAGCGACAAAACTGATAACTCCTTTATTTTGTCAAATTTCAAAGTGCTACTACAAACCATGTTGGATTTAGAGTTATAAATTCATCTTTCTTTATAGGAGAGAACAGAGGGAAACCTAAATATAAAAACTGCTACTATAGACGAACGATTCAACCTAGAAGAACAAAATTTGGTGAGCCAAGTGGGAATTGTGTATTGATCATTAGCACCAAGTATCATCAAGATTGGGTGAAAAAATATTTGCTGGTATTTCGGAAACTCGTTATTTCTTAGAAGCTTGGCAACCCCTCTCAATGAAAGTGCTTTTCCACAGTCTGTGCCTAGGGCTACTTGAAGAAGAAACAAACAATAGAGACAAAACTGAGAACTCCTTTATTTTGTCAAGTTTCAAAGAGCTACTACAAACCATGTTGGATTTCGATTTCCAAATTCATCTATCTATATAGGAGAGAACAGAGGGTAACCTAAATATAAAAACTGCTACTGTAGACGAACGCGTCAACCTAGAATAACAAAATTTGGTGAGCCAAGTTGGAAATGTGTTCTAATCATTACCTACAAGTATCATCAAGATTGGGTGAAAAAATATTTGCTGGTATTTCGGAAACTCGTTATTTCTTAGAAGCTTGGCAACCCCTCTCAATGAAAGTGCTTTTCCAAGGTCTGTGCCTAGGATTACTTGAAGAGGAAACAAACCATAGAGACAAAACTGAGAACTCCTTTATTTTGTCAAGTTTCAAAGAGCTACAACAAACCATGTTGGATTTAGAGTTCCAAATTCATCTATCTATATATGAGAGAACAGAGTGAAACCTAAATATAAAAACTGCTACTGTAGACGAACGCTTCAATCTAGAAGACCAAAATTTGGTGAGCCAAGTGGGATTTGTGTACTGATCATTACCACCAAGTATCATCAAGATTGGGTGAAAAAATATTTGCTGGTATTTCGGAAACTGGTTATTTCTTAGAAGCTTGGCAACCCCTCTCAATGAAAGTGCTTTTCCACAGTCTGTGCCTAGGGTTACTTGAAGAGGAAACAAACCATAGCGACAAAACTGATAACTCCTTTATTTTGTCAAGTTTCAAAGTGCTACTACAAACCATGTTGGATTTAGAGTTATAAATTCATCTTTCTTTATAGGAGAGAACAGAGGGAAACCTAAATATAAAAACTGCTACTATAGACGAACGATTCAACCTAGAAGAACAAAATTTGGTGAGCCAAGTGGGAATTGTGTATTGATCATTAGCACCAAGTATCATCAAGATTGGTTGAAAAAATATTTGCTGGTATTTCGGAAACTCGTTATTTCTTAGAAGCTTGGCAACCCCTCTCAATGAAAGTGCTTTTCCACAGTCTGTGCCTAGGGCTACTTGAAGAGGAAACAAACCATAGAGACAAATCTGAGAACTCCTTAATTTTGTCAAGTTTGAAAGAGCTACTACAAACCTTCTTGGATTTAGAGTTCCAAATTCATCTATCTATATGGGAGAGAACAGAGGGAAACCTAAATATAAAAACTGCTACTGTGGACGAACACTTCAACATAGAAGAACAAAATTTGGTGAGCCAAGTGGGATTTGTGTACTGATCATTACCACCAAGTATCATCAAGATTGGGTGAAAAAATATTTGCTGGTATTTCGGAAACTCGTTATTTTTTAGATGCTTGGCAACCCCTCTCAATGAAATTGCTTTCCACAATCTCTGCCTAGGGCTACTTGAAGAGGAAACAAACCATAGAGACAAAACTGAGAACTCCTTTATTTTGTCAAGTTTCAAAGAGCTACTACAAACCATGTTGGATTTAGAGTTCCAAATTCATCTATCTATGTATCAGAGTATCGAGGGAAACCTAAATATAAAAACTGCTACTGTAGACGCACGCTTCAACCTAGAAGAACAAAATTTGGTGAGCCAAGTGTAATTTGTGTACAGATCATTATCACCAAGTATCATCAAGTTTGGGTGAATAAATATTTGCTGGTATTTCGGAAACTCGTTATTTCTTAGAAGCTTGGCAACCCATCTCAATGAAAGTGCTTTTCCACAGTGTGTGCCTAGGGCTACTTGAAGAGGAAACAAACCATAGAGACAAAACTGAGAACTCCTTTATTTTGTCAAGTCTCAAAGAGCTACTACAAACCATGTTGGATTTAGAGTTCCAAATTCATCTATCTATATATGAGACAACAGAGGGAAACCTAAATATAAAAACTGCTACTGTAGACGAACGCTTCAAACTAAAAGAACAAAAGTTGGTGAGCCAAGTGGGATTTGTGTCTGATCATTAGCACCAAGTATCATCAAGATTGGGTGAAAAAATATTTGCTGGTATTTCGGAAACTCGTTTTTTCTTAGAAGCTTGGCAACCCCTCTCAATGAAAGTGCTTTTCGACAGTGAGTGCCTAGGGCTACTTGAAGAGGAAACAAACCCTAGAGACAACACTGAGAACTCCGTTATTTTTTCAAGTTTCAAAGAGCTACTACAAACCATGTTGGATTTAGAGTTCCAAATTCATCTATCTATATAGGAGAGAACAGAGGGAAAAATAAGTATAAAAACTGCTACTGTAGAGGAACGCTTCAACCTAGAAGAACAAAATTTGGTGAGCCTAGTGGGATTTGTGTACTGATCATTACCACCAAGTATCATCCAGATTCGGTGAAAAAATATTTGCTGGTGTTTGAGAAACTCGTAATTTCTTAGAAGCTTGGCAACCCCTCTCAATGAAAGTGCTTTTTTACAGTCTGTGCCTAGGGCTACTTGAAGAGGAAACAAACAATAGAGACAAAACTGAGAACTCCTTTATTTTGTCAAGTTTCAAAGAGCTACTAGAAACCATGTTGGATTTCGAGTTCGAAATTCATCTATCTATATAGGAGAGAACAGAGGGTAACCTAAATATAAAAACTGCTACTGTAGACGAATGCTTCAACCTAGAATAACAAAATTTGGTGAGCTAAGTTGGAAATGTGTACTAATCATTACCTCCAAGTATCATCAAGATTGGGTGAAAAAATATTTGCTGGTATTTAGGAAACTCGTTATTTCTTAGAAGATTGGCAACCCCTCTCAATGAAAGTGCTTTTCCAAGGTCTGTGCCTAGGGCTACTTGAAGAAGAAACAAACCATAGAGACAAAACTGAGAACTCCTTTATTTTGTCAAGTTTCAAAGAGCTACTACAAACCATGTTGGATTTAGAGTTCCAAATTCATCTATCTATATATGAGAGAACAGAGTGAAACCTAAATATAAAAACTAATACTGTAGACGAACGCTTCAACCTAGAAGAACAAAATTTGGTGAGCCAAGTGGGATTTGTGTACTGATCATTACCACCAAGTATCATCAAGATTGGGTGAAAAAATATTTGCTGGTATTTCGGAAACTCGTTATTTCTTAGAAGCTTGGCAACCCCTCTCAATGAAAGTACTTTTCCACAGTCTGTGCCTAGGGCTACTTGAAGAGGAAACAAACCACAGCGACAAAACTGAGAACTCCTTTATTTTGTCAAGTTTCGAAGAGCTACTACACACCATGTTGGATTTAGAGTTCCAAATTCATCTTTCTTTATAGGAGAGAACAGAGGGAAACCTAAATATAAAAACTGCTACTGTAGATGAACGCTTCAACCTAGATGAACAAAATTTCGTGAGCCAAGTGGGATTTGTGTACTGATCATTAGCACCAAGTATCATCAAGATTGGGTGAAAAAATATTTGCTGGTATTTCGGAAACTCGTTATTTCTTAGAAGCTTGGCAACCAATCTCAATGAAAGTGCTTTCCCACACTCTGTGCCTTGGGCTACTTCAAGAGGAAACAAACCATACAGACAAAACTGAGAACTCCGTTATTTTTTCAAGTCTCAAAGAGCTACTACAAACGATGTTGGATTTCGAGTTCCAAATTCATCTATCTATATATCAGAGAATCGAGGGAAACCTAAATATAATAACTGCTACTGTAGACGAACGCTTCAACCTAAAATAACAAAATGTGGTGAGCCAAGTGGGATTTGTGTACTGATCATTAGCACCAAGTATCATCAAGATTGGGTGAAAAAATATTTGCTGGTATTTCGGAAACTCGTTATTTCTTAGAAGCTTGGCAACCCCTCTCAATGAAAGTGCTTTCCACAGTCTGTGCCTAGGGCTACTTGAAGAGGAAACAAACCATAGAGACAAAACTGAGAACTCCTTTATTTTGTCAAGTTTCAATGAGCTACTACAAACCTTGTTGGATTTAGAGTTCCAAATTCATCTATCTATATGGGAGAGAACAGAGGGAAACCTAAATATAAAAACTGCTACTGTAGACGAACGCTTCAAGCTAGAAGAACAAAATTTGGTGAGCCAAGTGTAATTTGTGTACTGATTATTATCACCAAGTATCATCAAGATTGGGTGAATAAATATTTGCTGGTATTTCGGAAACTCGTTATTTCTTAGAAGCTTGGCAACCCATCTCAATGAAAGTGCTTTGCCACAGTGTCTGCCTAGGGCTACTTGAAGAGGAAACAAACCATAGAGACAAAACTGAGAACTCCTTTATTTTGTCAAGTCTCAAAGAGCTACTACAAACCATGTTGGATTTAGAGTTCCAAATTCATCTATCTATATAGGAGACAACAGAGGGAAACCTAAATATAAAAACTGCTACTGTAGACGAACGCTTCAACCTAGAAAAACAAAATTTGGTGAGCCAAGTGGGATTTATGTACTGATCATTACCACCACGTATCATCAAGATTGGTAGAAAAAATATTTGCTGGTATTTCGGAAACTCGTGATTTCTTAGAAGCTTGGCAACCCCTCTCAATGAAAGTGCTTTTCCACTGTCTGTGCCTAGGGCTACTTGAAGAGGAAACAAACCATAGCGACAAAACGGAGAACTCCTTTATTTTGTCAAGTTTCAAAGAGCTACTACAAACCATGTTGGATTTAGAGTTCCAAATTCATCTTTCTTTATAGGAGAGAACAGAGGGAAACCTAAATATAAAAACCGCTACGGTAGACGAACGCTTCAACCTAGAAGAACAAAATTTGGTGAGCCAAGTGGGATTTGTGTACTGATCATTACCACCAAGTATCATGGAGATTGGGTGAATAAATATTTGCTTGTATTTCGGAAACTCGTTATTTCTTAGAAGCTTGGCAACCCATCTCAATGAAAGTGCTTTTACACAGTGTGTGCCTAGGGCTACTTGAAGAGGAAACAAACCATAGAGACAAAACTGAGAATTCCGTTATTTTTTCAAGATTCAAAGAGCTACTATAAACCATGTTGGATTTAGAGTTCCAAATTCATCTATCTATATAGGAGAGAACAGAGGGAAAAATAAATATATAAACTGCTACTGTAGACGAACGCCTCAACCTAGAAGAACAAAATTTGTTGAGGCAAGTGGGATTTGTGTACTGATCATTACCCCCAAGTATCATCAAGTTTGGGTGAAAAAATATTTGCTGGTATTTCGGAAACTCGTTATTTCTTAGAAGCTTGGCAACCCCTCTCAATGAAAGTGCTTTTCCACAGTGTGTGCCTAGGGCTACGTGAAGAGGAAACAAACCATAGAGACAAAACTGAGAACTCCTTTATTTTGTCAAGTCTCAAAGAGCTACTACAAACCATGTTGGATTTAGAGATCCAAATTCATCTATCTATATATGAGATAACACAGGGAAACCTAAATATAAAAACTGCTACTGTAGACGAACGCTTCAACCTAGAAGAACAAAATTTGGTGAGCCAAGTGGGATTTGTGTACTGATCATTACCACCACGTATTATCAAGATTGGTTAAAAAAATATTTGCTGGTATTTCGGTAAAACTCGTTTTTTCTTAGAAGCTTGGCAACCCCTCTCAATGAAAGTGCTTTTCCACAGTGTGTGCCTAGGGCTACTTGAAGAGGAAAGAAACCATAGAGACAAAACTGAGAATTCCGTTATTTTTTCAAGTTTCAAAGAGCTACTACAAACCATGTTGGATTTAGAGTTCCAAATTCATCTATCTATATAGGAGAGAACAGAGGGAAAAATAAATATATAAACTGCTACTGTAGATGAACGCTTCAACCTAGAAGAACAAAATTTGGTGAGCCAAGTGGGATTTGTGTACTGATCATTACCACCAAGTATCATCAAGATTGGGTGAAAAAATATTTGCTGGTATTTCGGAAACTCGTTATTTCTTAGAAGCTTGGCAACCCCTCTCAATGAAAGTGCTTTTCCACAGTCTGTGCCTAGTGCTACTTGAAGAGGAAACAAACCATAGCGGCAAAACGGAGAACTCCTTTATTTTGTCAAGTTTCAAAGAGCTACTACAAACCATGTTGGATTTAGGGTTCCAAATTCATCTTTCTTTATAGGAGAGAACAGAGGGAAACCTAAATATAAAAACTGCTACTGTAGACGAACGCTTCAACCTAGAAGAACAAAATTTGGTGAGCCAAGTGGGATTTGTGTACTCATCATTACCACCAAGTATCATCAAGATTGGGTGAAAAAATATTTGCTTGTATTTCGGAAACTCGTTATTTCTTAGAAGCTTGGCAACCCATCTCAATGAAAGTGCTTTTCCACAGTGTGTGCCTAGGGCTACTTGAAGAGGAAATAAACCATAAAGACAAAACTGAGAACTCCTTTATTTTGTCAAGTCTCAAAGAGCTACTACAAACCATGTTGGATTTAGAGTTCCAAATTCATCTATCTATATATGAGATAACAGAGGGAAACCTAAATATAAAAACTGCTACTGTAGACGAACGCTTCAACCTAGAAGAACAAAATTTGGTGAGCCAAGTGGGATTTGTGTACTGATCATTACCACCACGTATCATCAAGATTGGTTGAAAAAATATTTGCTGGTATTTCGGAAACTCGTTTTTTATTAGAAGCTTGGCAACCCCTCTCAATGAAAGTGCTTTTCCACAGTGTGTGCCTAGGGCTACTTGAAGAGGAAAGAAACCATAGAGACAAAACTGAGAATTCCGTTATTTTTTCAAGTTTCAAAGAGCTACTACAAACCATGTTGGATTTAGAGTTCCAAATTCATCTATCTATATAGGAGAGAACAGAGGGAAACCTAAATATAAAAACTGCTACTGTAGACGAACGCATCAACCTAGAAGAACAAAATTTGGTGAGCCAAGTGGGATTTGTGTACTGATCATTACCACCATGTATCATCCAGATTGGGTGAATAAATATTTGCTTGTATTTCGGAAACTCGTTATTTCTTAGAAGCTTGGCAACCCCTCTCAATGAAAGTGCTTTTCCAAGGTATGTGCCTAGGGCTACTTGAAGAGGAAACAAACCATAGAGACAAAACTGAGAACTTGTTTATTTTGTCAAGTTTCAAAGAGCTACTACAAACCATGTTGGATTTAGAGTTCCAAATTCATCTATCTATATATGAGAGAACAGAGTGAAACCTAAATATAAAAACTGCTACTGTAGACGAACGCTTCAACCTAGAAGATCAAAATTTGGTGAGCCAAGTGGGATTTGTGTACTGATCATTACCACCAAGTATCATCAAGATTGGGTGAAAAAATATTTGCTGGTATTTCGGAAACTCGTTATTTCTTAGAAGCTTGGCAACCCCTCTCAATGAAAGTGCTTTTCCACAGTCTGTGCCTAGTGCTACTTGAAGAGGAAACAAACCATAGCGACAAAACGGAGAACTCCTTTATTTTGTCAAGTTTCAAAGAGCTACTAAAAACCATGTTGGATTTAGAGTTCCAAATTCATCTGTCTTTATAGGAGAGAACAGAGGGAAACCTAAATATAAAAACTGCTACTGTAGACGAACGCTTCAACCTAGAAGAACAAAATTTGGTGAGCCAAGTGGGATTTGTGTACTGATCATTACCAACAAGTATCATCAAGATTGGGTGAATAAATATTTGCTTGTATTTCGGAAACTCGTTATTTCTTAGAAGCTTGGCAACCCATCTCAATGAAAGTGCTTTTCTACAGTGTGTGCCTAGGGCTACTTGAAGAGGAAACAAACCATAGAGACAAAACTGAGAACTCCTTTATTTTGTCAAGTCTCAAAGAGCTACAACAAACCATGTTGGATTTAGAGTTCCAAATTCATCTATCTATATATGAGATAACAGAGGGAAACCTAAATATAAAAACTGCTACTGTAGACGAACGCTTCAACCTAGAAGAACAAAATTTGGTGAGCCAAGTGGGATTTGTGTACTGATCATTACCACCACGTATCATCAAGATTGGTTGAAAAAATATTTGCTGGTATTTCGGAAACTCATTTTTTCTTAGAAGCTTGGCAACCCCTCTCAATGAAAGTGCTTTTCCACAGTGTGTGCCTAGGGCTACTTGAAGAGGAAAGATACCATAGAGACAAAACTGAGAATTCGGTTATTTTTTCAAGTTTCTAAGAGCTACTACAAACCATGTTGGATTTAGAGTTCCAAATTCATCTATCTATATAGGAGAGAACAGAGGGAAAAATAAATATATAAACTGCTACTGTAGACGAACCCCTCAACCTAGAAGAACAAAATTTGGTGAGCCAAGTGGGATTTGTGTACTGATCATTACCCTCAAGTATCATAAAGTTTGGGTGAAAAAATATTTGCTGGCATTTCGGAAACTCGTTATTTCTTAGAAGCTTGGCAACCCCTCTCAATGAAAGTGCTTTTCCACAGTGTGTGCCTAGGGCTACTTGAAGAGGAAACAAACCATAGAGACAAAACTGAGAACTCCATATTTTTTCAAGTTTCAAAGAGCTACTACAAACCATGTTGGATTTCGAGTTCCAAATTCATCTATCTATATAGGAGAGAACAGAGGGAAAAATAAATATAAAAACTGCTACTGTAGACGAAAGCTTCAACCTAGAAGAACAAAATTTGGTGAGCCCAAGTGGGATTTGTATACTGATCATTACCACCAAGTATCATCAAGATTCGGTGAAAAAATATTTGCTGGTATTTGAGAAACTCGTAATTTCTTAGAAGCTTGGCAACCCCTCTCAATGACCGTGCTTTTACACAGTCTGTGCCTAGGGCTACTTGAAGAGGAAACAAACCATAGCGACAAAACTGAGAACTCCATTATTTTGTCAATTTTCAAAGAGCTACTACAAACTATGTTGGATTTCGAGTTCCATTTCATCTATCTATATTGGAGAGAACAGAGGGTAACCTAAATATAAAACCTGCTACTGTAGACGAACGCTTCAACCTAGAATAACAAAATTTGGTGAGCCAAGTTGGAAATGTGTACTAATCATTACCTCCAAGTATCATCAAGATTGGGTGAAAAAATATTTGCTGGTATTTCGGAAACTCGTTATTTCTTAGAAGCTTGGCAACCCCTCTCAATGAAAGTGCTTTTCCAAGGTATGTGCCTAGGGCTACTTGAAGAGGAAACAAACCATAGGGACAAAACTGAGAACTTGTTTATTTTTTCAAGTTTCAAAGAGCTACTACAAACCATGTTGGATTTAGAGTTCCAAATTCATCTATCTATATATGAGAGAACAGAGTGAAACCTAAATATAAAAACTGCTAGTGTAGACGAACGCTTCAAACTAGAAGAACAAAATTTGGTGAGCCAAGTGGGATTTGTGTACTGATCATTACCACCAAGTATCATCAAGATTGGGTGAAAAAATATTTGCTGGTATTTCGGAAACTCGTTATTTCTTAGATGCCTGGCAACCCCTCTCAATGAAAGTGCTTTTCCACAGTCTGTGCCTAGTGCTACTTGAAGAGGAAACAAACCATAGCGACAAAACGGAGAACTCCTTTATTTTGTCAAGTTTCAAAGAGCTACTACAAACCATGTTGGATTTAGAGTTCCAAATTCATCTTTCTTTATAGGAGAGAACAGAGGGAAACCTAAATATAAAAACTGCTACTGTAGACGAACGCTTCAACCTAGAAGAACAAAATTTGGTGAGCCAAGTGGGATTTGTGTACTGATCATTACCACCACGTATCATCAAGATTGGTTGAAAAAATATTGGCTGGTATTTCGGAAACTCGTTATTTCTTAGAAGCTTGGCAACCCCTCTCAATGAAAATGCTTTTCCACAGTGTGTGCCTAGGGCTACTTTAAGAGGAAAGAAACCATAGAGACAAAACTGAGAATTCCGTTATTTTTTCAAGTTTCAAAGAGCTACTACAAACCATGTTGGAATTAGAGTTCCAAATTCATCTATCTATAAAGGAGAGAACAGAGGGAAAAATAAATATATAAACTGCTACTGTAGACGAACGCTTCAACCTAGAAGAACAAAATTTTCTGAGCCAAGTGGGATTTGTGTACTGATGACTACCACCAAGTATCATCAAGATTGGGTGAAAAAATATTTGCTGGTATTTCGGAAACTCGTTATTTCTTAGAAGCTTGGCAACCCCTCTCAATGAAAGTGCTTTTCCACAGTCTGTTCCTAGGGCTACTTGAAGAGGAAACAAACCATAGCGACAAAACTGAGAACTCCTTTATTTTGTCAAGTTTCAAAGAGCTACTACAAACCATGTTGGATTTAGAGTTCCAAATTCATCTTTCTATATAGGAGAGAACAGAGGGAAACCTAAGTATAAAAACTGCTACTGGAGACGAACGCCTCAACCTAGAAGAACAAAATTTGGTGAGCCAAGTGGGATTTGTGTATTTATCATTGGCACCAAGTATCATCAATATTGGGTAAAAAAATATTTGCTGGTATTTCGGAATCTCGTTATTTCTTAGAAGCTTGGCAACCCCTCTCAATGAAAGTGCTTTTCCACAGTCGTTGCCTAGGGCTACTTGAAGAGGAAACAAACCATAGAGACAAAACTGAGAAGTCCTTTATTTTGTCAAGTTTCAAAGAGCTACTACAAACCATGTTGGATTTAGAGTTCCAAATTCATCTATCTATATAAGAGAGAACAGAGGGTAACCTAAATATAAAAACTGCTACTGTAGATGAACGCTTCAACCTAGAAGATCAAAATTTGGTGAGCCAAGTGGGATTTGTGTACTGATCATTAGCACCAAGTATCATCAAGATTGGGTGAAAAAATATTTGCTGGTATTTCGGAAACTCGTTATTTCTTAGAAGCTTGGCAACCCCTCTCAATGAAAGTGCTTTTCCACAGTCTGTGCCTAGTGATACTTGAAGAGGAATCAAACCATATCGACAAAACGGAGAACTCCTTTATTTTGTCAAGTTTCAAAGAGCTACTACAAACCATGTTGGATTTCGAGTTCCAAATTCATCTATCTATATAGGAGAGAACAGAGGGTAACCTAAATATAAAAACTGCTACTGTAAACGAACGCTTCAACCTAGAAGAACAAATTTGGTGAGCCAAGTTGGACATGTGTACTAATCATTACCTCCAAGTATCATCAAGATTGGGTGAAAAAATATTTGCTGGTATTTCGGAAACTCGTTATTTCTTAGAAGCTTGGCAACCCCTCTCAATGAAAGTGCTTTTCCAAGGTCTGTGCCTAGGGCTACTTGAAGAGGAAACAAACCATAGAGGAAAAACCGAGAACTTGTTTATTTTGTCAAGTTTCAAAGAGCTACTACAAACCTTGTTGTATTTAGAGTTCCAAATTCATCTATCTATGTATGAGAGAACAGAGTGAAACCTAAATATAAAAACTGCTACTGTAGACGAACGCTTCAACCTAGAAGAACAAAATTTGGTGAGCCAAGTGGGATTTGTGTACTGATCATTAGCACCAAGTATCATCAAGATTGGGTGAAAAATATTTGCTGGTATTTCGGAAACTCGTTATTTCTTAGAAGCTTTCAACCCCTCTCAATGAAAGTGCTTTTCCACAGTCTGTGCCTAGGGCTAGTTGAAGAGGAAACAAACCATAGAGACAAAACTGAGAACTCCGTTATTTTCTCAAGTTTCAAAGAGCTACTACAAACCATGTTGGATTTAGAGTTCCAAATTCATCTATCTATATGGGAGAGAACAGAGGGAAACCTAAATATAAAAACTGCTACTGTAGACGAAAGCTTCAACCTAGAAGAACAAAATTTGGTGAGCCCAAGTGGGATTTGTATACTGATCATTACCACCAAGTATCATCAAGATTCGGTGAAAAAATATTTGCTGGTATTTGAGAAACTCGTAATTTCTTAGAAGCTTGGCAACCCCTCTCAATGACCGTGCTTTTCCACAGTCTGTGCCTAGGGCTACTTGAAGAGGAAACAAACCATAGCGACAAAACTGAGAACTCCATTATTTTGTCAATTTTCAAAGAGCTACTACAAACTATGTTGGATTTCGAGTTCCAAATTCATCTATCTATATTGGAGAGAACAGAGGGTAACCTAAATATAAAACCTGCTACTGTAGACGAACGCTTCAACCTAGAATAACAAAATTTTTTGAGCCAAGTTGGAAATGTGTACTAATCATTACCTCCAAGTATCATCAAGATTGGGTGAAAAAATATTTGCTGGTATTTCGGAAACTCGTTATTTCTTAGAAGCTTGGCAACCCCTCTCAATGAAAGTGCTTTTCCAAGGTATGTGCCTAGGGCTACTTGAAGAGGAAACAAACCATAGGGACAAAACTGAGAACTTGTTTATTTTTTCAAGTTTCAAAGAGCTACTACAAACCATGTTGGATTTAGAGTTCCAAATTCATCTATCTATATATGAGAGAACAGAGTGAAACCTAAATATAAAAACTGCTAGTGTAGACGAACGCTTCAAACTAGAAGAACAAAATTTGGTGAGCCAAGTGGGATTTGTGTACTGATCATTACCACCAAGTATCATCAAGATTGGGTGAAAAATATTTGCTGGTATTTCGGAAACTCGTTATTTCTTAGATGCCTGGCAACCCCTCTCAATGAAAGTGCTTTTCCACAGTCTGTGCCTAGTGCTACTTGAAGAGGAAACAAACCATAGCGACAAAACGGAGAACTCCTTTATTTTGTCAAGTTTCAAAGAGCTACTACAAACCATGTTGGATTTAGAGTTCCAAATTCATCTTTCTTTATAGGAGAGAACAGAGGGAAACCTAAATATAAAAACTGCTACTGTAGACGAACGCTTCAACCTAGAAGAACAAAATTTGGTGAGCCAAGTGGGATTTGTGTACTGATCATTACCACCACGTATCATCAAGATTGGTTGAAAAAATATTGGCTGGTATTTCGGAAACTCGTTATTTCTTAGAAGCTTGGCAACCCCTCTCAATGAAAATGCTTTTCCACAGTGTGTGCCTAGGGCTACTTTAAGAGGAAAGAAACCATAGAGACAAAACTGAGAATTCCGTTATTTTTTCAAGTTTCAAAGAGCTACTACAAACCATGTTGGAATTAGAGTTCCAAATTCATCTATCTATAAAGGAGAGAACAGAGGGAAAAATAAATATATAAACTGCTACTGTAGACGAACGCTTCAACCTAGAAGAACAAAATTTTCTGAGCCAAGTGGGATTTGTGTACTGATGACTACCACCAAGTATCATCAAGATTGGGTGAAAAATATTTGCTGGTATTTCGGAAACTCGTTATTTCTTAGAAGCTTGGCAACCCTCTCAATGAAAGTGCTTTTCCACAGTCTGTTCCTAGGGCTACTTGAAGAGGAAACAAACCATAGCGACAAAACTGAGAACTCCTTTATTTTGTCAAGTTTCAAAGAGCTACTACAAACCATGTTGGATTTAGAGTTCCAAATTCATCTTTCTATATAGGAGAGAACAGAGGGAAACCTAAGTATAAAAACTGCTACTGGAGACGAACGCCTCAACCTAGAAGAACAAAATTTGGTGAGCCAAGTGGGATTTGTGTATTTATCATTGGCACCAAGTATCATCAATATTGGGTAAAAAAATATTTGCTGGTATTTCGGAATCTCGTTATTTCTTAGAAGCTTGGCAACCCCTCTCAATGAAAGTGCTTTTCCACAGTCGTTGCCTAGGGCTACTTGAAGAGGAAACAAACCATAGAGACAAAACTGAGAAGTCCTTTATTTTGTCAAGTTTCAAAGAGCTACTACAACCATGTTGGATTTAGAGTTCCAAATTCATCTATCTATATAAGAGAGAACAGAGGGTAACCTA